>NW_017100262.1:2628444-2642133 GCF_001263275.1 Habropoda laboriosa
CTCCTCGGTCTGGCGGCCAAATATGACTAAATGGCTTATTACTATAATCCGCCGGACCGAGACTTCGTTGCGTTCTCATCAGGTCGTGATAAGTGTAATGTGGACATCAGGTGTAATGCACCGATAAAAATCCCCCAAAACACACTACAAAAAGAAAGAAAAATTATATACGGGGGGTATATTGTGGTCTTCCGAACGTTGGCACCTCGGTCTGGCGGCCAAATGTGACTAACTGGCTTATTACTATAATCCGCCGGACCGAGACTTCGTTGCGTTCTCATCAGGTCGTGATAAGTGTAATGTGGGCATCAGGTGTAATGCACCGATAAAAATCCCCCAAAACACACTACAAAAAGAAAGAAAAATTATAAAAATCTCAGAATTTTTTCACGAATTTCCCGAACGCCTATCACACCACAGTCCTCTCGTCTACGACGAAGGGTGAAAAGGTTGCGTAAACGGTGGAACGGTGCTATTTACTGCCCGCGTTATTGTGTCAACTGCAAGCACGTTGAATCCCCTCCTTGACAACATTGCGCCGTGAATTTCTTCACTGTAGAAGTGCACCGGGAGAAGCAAGCATAGCAAAAGCAAAGAAAGAAGGAAAGAAAGTAAAAAAAAAAAATAGGGAGAACTTACGCTTCTTCTTCGTTTCCCTGTAAACGATCCCTAGACTCGCTACTTGTTATGCAAGGCAGTCTCGTGCTCGATCGAAGAAAAAAGAGAGAAGAGAGAACGCAGAAAAATGGTCCGTGCTTTATGGATGGGTTCGAAAGCCCACTATCGAGACGAACTTACTCGCGAGACTGAAACTTTTCGACGATGAAACTTTCGCGAGCGTATAAAGGGTCGATCTGATAAGTGGATATGTTAAAAAGAGGGTCGGTATCGTCGCGATCTGTTTGTGTACTTATGAGTAGTAGGACAGACGACCAATTTAAATAGGATTTACGAGATATATTTCACGTGGTACACTCGATAACTATCTGTAATATCACGTCTGTTTGTACGAGCTTTTATAATTCACCAGGATTGCCGTGATCGAGAGATATCGGGTAATTTAGGGCGACAATCGACGTGAACCAACCCCACTTACATCACGTGTGTAAATATACGCATGTTTTATCGGAGGAGAGACGAGCATGGGTGCATGGCTGATCGATCAACTATGTTCCATTTATTTATCGCATTTTTTTTACATGTCCATGTATCTTTTATTCGTATTCTGTGCGTTTATTCCAAAATTCAGCCTTCTATTGGTAAAAGGAAAAATGGTAAAATGAGAAATTTTGGGGGAAAAGTTTGAAAAGGAAAAATGATAAAGTAAGAAATTTTGGGGGGAAAAGTTTGAAAAGGAAAATGATAAAGTAAGAAATTTTGGGGGGGAAAAGTTTGAAAAGGAAAATGATAAAATGAGAAATTTTTGATGAAAAGTTTGAAAAGAGAAATGGTAAAATTATAAATTTTTTATAAAAAGTTTGATACTTTAGGATGAACTATAATTAATACTCCTACTCATTTAGAATGATTCATTTATCAGAGTGCTTAGGGAATACGTTAGATAGCAGGAAGAGACAAGAGAAGAGAAACACTTTCTGCTTTTTCATTGATAAAAAGAGAAGAAAATAAAATAATAAACTTTTGACTTTAATCAACACTCCCAGTTATTCACATTTATTAATTTCTTAGAAAAGCGTGTTTAACGGATGCGTTAAAAAAAAAAGCGCGGTATATTCGAAAAACAATTGGTATTTTCACCGACAAAACATTTATCAAACAAACAGAACGAAACCCAGCGAATATTCTAATTTATTTAAATTCGTTATACCCTCGAACGCTATAAAAATATAATATAATATAGTACAAACCTGTGCGACCAGTTTCTGTAAATTCCACTCGAAACTTCCGCCGCAATTTTTGTTTCCAAGCACGTGTAACGAGCGTGCATTTTACACGAAACTGAAGCTCACTCCAGCATTCGTTTCATCCTCTACCGCCAATTATAAAATAAAATCCAACTTCACTTGGTGAACCGTCTCGAAATGCTTTCGCGGTTTAACCTGTTAACTGGCCAACGTAAGTTGGGACACTTATTTGATCCATAGATTATTCACATTTAGAACAACTATAAAACAAAGCATATAATTCCCCATAATTTCTGTATTAATTTATAACAGTAAATTCGAAAAACTTCAATTTTTCTTCGAGAAGAAAAGTCAGTTGATAACAGTTTTAACCCTTCGACAATTTATCCCGCGTGAATCTTCAGCAAAGCGTTGAATACTCGACTGTTTAGCTCAAGAGAGACTCTTAGGAAGAAAGTTAAAAAGGGACGAGATTCAGGGACGTAATTATTAAAAAAATACCGCAATTCTTACCGTGATTCGTAATTTTATTAGACTATCAAATGGTTATACGTTTTGTGCTCCGTCTGATCATAATTTTCTTACATTACTGAAGCGTCAAACCCGAGATATTATTGTCACAACTATGACATCATTGATAATTTTATTGGACAGTCAAAACGTTGAACGTTCTATCCCCCGTCTGACCACAATTTTCTTACACTACTGAAGCGTCAAACCCGAGATATTATTGTCACAACTATGACATCATTGATAATTTTATTGGAAATACGTTTTGTGCTCCGTCTGACCATAATTTTCTTACACTACTGAAGCGTCAAACCCCAGATATTATTGTCACAACTATGTCATCATTGATAATTTTATTGGACGGTCAAAACGTTGAACGTTCTATCCCCCGTCTGACCACAATTTCCTCGCACTACTGAAGCGGCAGAGCTCGTGGTTGCAACCGGAAAAGCTGCGTGGACGCGCGCTGAAAAGGGAGACAGCTCGGTGTATTAATTTCCTCGATTCTGTGTAACTTTTAGCTGCACACGATGAAAAGCAAACTCGCGGTAACGCGACAGGTTCGTTAGTAACTTGGCTGTTTATCCTTGGCGAAGGAAGAGGAGACGAAGTTCGATCGATCCAATGGGAGATAAGGGAACACCCGGTGTTCCTGTTTCAGCTTCAAAGTGACGAACGCTTTTTCAACTTTTCCGCCCTCCCGAATAAGAAGTTCAAGGTTTCTCGATTTGCCGTTAAATTGACGAAAGATGGAAAAAGTTCGAGACGCTCTTTATGTCCTGTTGAAAGGTTTATTTTCTTGGGAAATAAGAATACGACGAGGGAGAATTTTCTCGCTTTCGAAACTTTCGATAAGATTCAATTGTGATTTTCAACGAGTTTTCCTTTTTTTTACGAAAATTCGATTTCACGCTTGGTGAAATTATGATTCGATTTTGTAGTACCAGGTGTGTCCGGTAAATTGTAGAAAAAATTAAGTTTCCCAGCTTCTGAGGAGAGTAATCTTCGAACGTGGAATTATGAATATGAAAATTGGGAATTACGACGAAGGTGAAATTATAAATATTAAAATTGGGAATTATAACGAGCGTGGAATTTTCGTGCTAGTTTCAGTTAAACGAGCTCAAATAATTATCTATTTCCAGTGACAAATAGCGCGGGTCAAACGACAAAGGGGTAATTTTTTTGATAAAAAATTAAGTTTCCCAGTTTTTGAGAGAAATATTACGTGTGAAATGATAAATATTAAAATTGAAAATTATAGCGAGCGTGGAATTTTCATGCATGTTTTAGTTAAACGAGCTGAAATAATTATCTATTTTCTGTGAAAATCGTCGTACTACTTGCAACCCGAATATCTAAACCTTAAAGTTTCTTGGTTGCTTGTTTAGCTTCAGACAAACATACCTTTGATCCTAAAATTACAATGATTACGAAGTTTAAATGAAATTAGTTCAATCAATCGCCCGCGTTCAAATACATTTTTCATTATCTCCATCTATCGCTCTACAAACCTCAATTCGCCACAGTCTGATCACACACGAGATCAACCGTAATCGGTCAGTGATAGTTTTATATTGAAAATTATTTTTCTTATTATTCGTTATACTGCAAACAGTATTCTATATTTTTCTCTTATTTTTACTAAGATTTATAGGACGCTCTGTGTATTATAGAGTCTCTCCACTATAGAGACACGATGTCTCTTCAACCATAATCGATCAGTGATGCTTTCATATTCAATATTATTTTTCTCTAGACCTAACCAACCAAAAATCCCACAAAATTACATTACACAAACAGTGTTCTATATTTTCAAATTACTTTCGCTACAATTTACAGGACAAGATATCTCTTCGACCATAATCAATCAACGATACTTTCATATTAAAAATTATGTTTCTCTAGATCTAGCCAATCAAAAATCGCACACACAGTGTTCTATATTTTCAACTTATTTTCACCGCGATTCACAGAACACCCTGTTTTTCATACAGCATTACAGACCAGCAGCGAAACTTAGCTGAAACTTAACAGAGATGCAAGCTCTCAGACGCTTGAATCCAAAATGCACCTGAAGCAGTTTCCGGAAGCCTTAGCTGGCCTGGAGTAATATTTCTGGAAACAACGTGTAACATCCTCGAGCGAATGGACGTGAATGAAAAATGCATCGTTGCAGAACCGTGTGTCTTAATGAACGCGTAAATATCCGATGAACTAAACTCTCCGGAGGAAAATCAACGCTCTGCTCCTCTCTCTCTCCGAGTACAAATGTTTGTTCGCTTAATGAAACCACTCGTTACGGCCAGTTTACCAGCAGATCTCAAAATTTTATCGCGATTAAACGTCCCTCGACTCTAACCAACGATCGAGGACTCGTTTAAAAAGCAACCAAGTGTGCACACCGCTTAAAGGTGTAAAAATGTTTCCTCCCTTGAAGCTGACAAATTTTGTTCCTTTCGTGAAACGAGACTGTTTCTCGACCCTGGCACCTTCCTTCTCGTGGAATAACAATCGAACCTGTTCAACGCGTGGGAACACGACAGTGTTCTCCTCTTTTTGCATAGAAGTTTGGGGAGAAAGTTGGTCGGAAGTTTGGAAAGTTCTGACACGCGCCCGGATAATTTTCCAAGGGTTTCTAATCAGCGAACAGGGCTCGGTCGAAGATGCTCGGATAGTGTGGGAGTGGAAGTGAGATCGAGGGTGAAGGAGAGAAAGAGAGGGCCGCATTGGCTGCGTGTATGTGTGATTCGCGAAGCTAGCGCGATGGTTTCATGGGCAACCGGCTGATCGTTCGATTTGCCAATACGTCACTAGGTCAGTGGTCGAAGCGTGTCGCATGTGTATGTGTGCGTGTGTGCGTGGACAAACGAAGCTGGACATTTGAGGAACGATCAACAAGGAGTTGGAAACGGGCGAGGCGGAAAAAACAGGCGAGGAAGGGGAGAGCGGTGTGGATCTGGAGTGTAGCATAAGAATAATTAATCTCTCTGAATAAATGATATAAAAGTTTTTCGTTGGGCGCTGACTCACCATTCAATACCCATACTACAATAGTTGGATCTAACGAGTTCAACGAGGTGAAAGAATGAACTCTCTGTGCTGGAGCACAAATTGTCCATTCAAGTTCGTCCAAATTGTACCTACGTATCGTTCGAAGAATCGATTTAAGAAGACGTCGGTAGATTTGCCGATCGAAATTGCTCGCCGAGCGATGAAATTTTCGTTCGAAGAATCTAGTTTTATGTTTGGAAAACGTCAGAATGGCGTGTGCTTGTGCTTGGAGGAAAAGAAGGAACGAAAGGAAGAATCTTTTCAATGTATAGGACTGTTTTACCTACCGGGTGGGGCGCGAAAAACAATCGCGTAATTGAAAACAGAAGAAATTAAAGAAAAATCTTTTTCATGGAAAAAGTGACAAAAAATGACAGAATGTTTCATACTTGATTTAAAATTTTAGAGTCTAAGATCACTTTAAGACTACATTGTTATGCAACTTCAAGTGCACAGATGATATAAAGAAAAAATTACATTTGCAAAAAAATTCTTCCACTTTGTTTACCTTTTGAAACCATTCACGTGTAGAAATTTTCTCATATAATTACAGAAGATGATTAGGTGACTTGTTCTACATGGTTCACTCTGTATACAGAAAAGGAAAAGAGTTATGAAAGTATTAATCATCAAATTTTGTGAATTATCGCTGAAAATCATTATTCATAAAATATGTGAAAAAACGTTTAGTAAAAATTCCGCACATTTGATATTCCAAATAAATCACGCATTTCCAGAATTTCTACTTCATTAGGCAACAAATCAGTCGCGAATCGATCCTCCTCGATGGCGAAGAAAACTTGTACCGGAAAATTTTTGACAATATTCACACGAAAACATACTTCTAACAGAGAAACAAGTAACGACACAACTAATTTCACATTCTAGCCTCCTGATACTTTGCTCGTTAGCGGGCAATTAATACCAGACCGAGTAATTTTCATTCAAGCTCGTCTGAAACTGGCAATTTTCAGCGTGTGTAGTAATCAGCTATCAGTTATCAAACAAAATGACTGTGAAAATTCTCGTCCACTACCGATCTCTCCTTTGTCGACCTATATTAGAAAATTGTTTCCCTATCGATGTTACATTCACTTCGCTAACTTTCCAGTTTCGCCTCGTTAACTTCTTTCGAAAGCAACAATTCACCAGCTTCTCCGAGCATTCATCTGAGAAATCTGTTACGTATATCCGTTCGAACGTGAATTCTTCCAAGGAAAACAGAAATTTTCGAAGCACGGGGCGAGTTCGAAAATCCGCGAAATCCACTTTTTCCCGGATTTTTCCTCCGCGAAATCCACTTTTTCCCGGATTTTTCCTCCGCGAGCGTCGAACGAAAAAATGAGTCAAAGCTTCCCTTTTCCCCGTTTTTCGGCACACTCCATAATGGCGAATCCGCTACTTCCCTTTTCCATCGTTCCACAAACTTTTTTCATTCCTTCACTCGATACCGCTTTTCACCCATTTTATGCCCCGTTCCACTATTTTCAGACCCACGAAAATAGTCGACGAAAAACCGGTGGCAGTGTTTCAAAAGGGTGCAACGAATTTCTCTATTTAATCTGATACTTTTTCGAATTAACCGCGAGACACAGGTTTCAAATTGCTCCGATTAAAACAATTCCACAAATTCCACTCCTTTTTTCGGTATTTTATACGGTTAGGAATTTCGACGAGATTATCAATTAAACTGCATTTGTTCGTCGACGAAGATATAATAATTCTGTCGGAGAAGAGAAAGCGAGAAATGTGTTGAAAGTTTTGATTAACCCCTTAACCTATGATTTCCTTTCTGACTATGCAATTAAGCGTCAGCCATTTAATGTTTTAGTACTGTATCAGGTAACAGAAGCTAATCTGTTACAGATTAATTACATTTAGGAATTCTTGATCTTACAAATTAAAACGAAAGTTAGGATTACAATTAATTTTTCTCACTAATATAACTACTTTTGTCGCATCTTGACCAAAATCTCTGCCACGTGTCTGACACGTTGTTGCAGGTTAAAGGGTTAATTGTGAAAAACAACTCGTAATGTTTATAAGTTGTTTATTGCAATAAATAACTCCGGTGGAATGTACTAGTGAATGGTAAACTATTGTGGCGGTTCTAAGCGTGGGATTGTAGTTGGACGACGGCACTAGACTAACTAGCTGGTTTCTTCGAGTCCTTACGGTAAACTATTGTGGCGGTTCTAAGCGTGGGATTGTAGTTGGACGACGGCACTAGACTAATTAGCTGGTTTCTTCGAGTCCTTAGTCCAGCAAGGGGTGCAGTAAACCCAAGTCAAGAGACTTTCCCTGCTTGCGCACCGAGAGAGTACGCGCATGTTAACGGTGGATTGCAACGAAATGTATAGGATTTTCCGTGGGCGATGGAGGATCGATTAATCACGCGATGTTGCGTCGAGGGATGTCCATATAAGGTAACGAAGAGAATGCGAATTAAATAGGCGGAGGACTTGCACATAATTCCACGTGTAGAACTGTGAACATTTTCTTTGTCGCATTAATAGGGTCTGATCAGAGACAACGGATTCGACGTGAGTGACGAGCGAGGGGAACAAACCTGTGATTGGAATCCGATTGGAAAAATAAGAGTGGGCTTTTGACGCCGGCTTTTAAACCCTTTTGTAAAGGGGAGATCAATTCGGTTCGAGTTGATTTGCATCCTTAATTACAGCGTGTGACTTGGTACCCTGGCAATGAACAACAAAGAGAGAAATGGCTGTTTTATACGGTGAAAATTCAAAGAAGAGGTTAATTAGAGATTGAGGTGACCGATAAAGGAGGATCAGGGGTGTTACTGAATTTCAACGAGCGTGGAACGCTTGAAATTACATTTTCCTTTCTCGTTTCCTCTCCTCTCTCTTATCCAATCCGATCGATACCGTATATTTCAAGGTGAAATATTCACGGTTCCTCTGATTGGATTAAAGTGTTTCAAGGTGGATATCGGGGGTTTGAAAGATTAAAGGATTCCCCCCTCTTTCGGTAGGTAAGAACGAAGACTTCGGTTGAAATTCGAAAACTAATTTGCGAGGAAACGCGAATGAATAAAACCCCATTGCGAAGACTCTCGATGAATTTCCTCGTTGGTGATTTCAAAGGAAGGGAAGAGATGGAGAGAGTGAGAGTTTCTGATGTGGAAATGTCAAGGAGAAAAGTGCAGGGAACTTAAATCAAATGTCATTTTGTACATGAGACGGAAAGAGGGATGTATCTCGTCCACCTCTTGCCACGACATTAGAAACTTTCGAGGGGATTCCATTTTTTTTCTTTTTTCTTTCATCGATGGGAGGAAGGAACTTTCACTGCGAGTGATTGAAAAGAGACACACTGTGATGGATGTCGTAGCTGTACCGGAAAGCAGCTTCTTTATTACGAAACTCTGTCGGAAACGTGTTGTTGATTTTTTTTTTCGAATCTATTCTTTGAGATTCGTATCGGTAAGATTAGTAAATTTTTAAAGTCTTCGCTGGTCTATTAACATTTGTTATATTTGTAGGAACCGACGACGGAAAAATATTGAGGGACTCAACCGGGAATCGAACACGTATAATTTAACATAAATAGTTCTATAAATGATTAAATTCAATATAATTTAATTCAACATAATACAAAACGTATAATTGAAATTTTCACAAGCTCAAAAAGAAAAAAGATGTAAACAGTGACCTTCCCAATTTTCTCCACTATTCCCACAGATTGCAATTTTCCAAAATTTTCTACACACTAATCTCTCATGTCTCTCGCGTAATTATTTTGCTAACTTCTCAAAAACAAACTCAAGTCGTCAGATCCAATTCAAAAAAAGTTACACCGTTCCGAATACCATCCAGATATCACCGGAAGTCGCTGCAAAGTACATCGATCAACAGGGCAGTCAGTTCGAACAAAGGATCTCCCCACGACGATGCATCTCACGGCTGGATCTCTCTAATTGCCAAGCGTGGATGCTGTACGTCCGCGGAGAGCACCGAGTGGCAGGCACATCGCGCAGGCTCCTTCCCGAAGCGAGACAGGACACCGAGAGGGAGAGCAAAGGATCCTCGTGAATTTTCACCAGTAACCCCGTGACCACCAAACCGTCTGCGACGTGTTACACTTGTTCCTACCCGCCTACGTTACTTCGCGGTTGGATCACGGAGTAACCTGTTGCCCGACATTCACGGAACTGTGCCGTCTCCTCCCAACCGCCTCTCAGTGTTATCCCGCTCAGACGTCGATCTTCGAACACCCCATCGGACACGGGGATTGTTGCGAGGATCAAGTTGGTTCAGTGCGAACGTTTTTGCTATTTTTTTTTCCTTTTTTGGGTAATTAGTTATTTTTCTTCTTTCTTTTTTATGATCAATCGTAGTGAAGATTTGTTGGATTTTTAAAGGGATACAAATTGATACTTGGGAACTGTTCGATAAGATTTGCTTCTTTTGGTGGTTCGATTTTCACGTTTTCTCTGTTCTTTTTTTTCTCTCGTCGAAGTAACCTGTTGCGTAGCGATCGAGGAAGGAAGAGGACGTTGAGACTGTGAAATCACTGTGACGAGAGTTTCCGCGATCGTTTTATACACCATATTGTGGGAGATATCGAGTTGAGAGGAGTGAATCCAGCGTTCGTTTTGGAAACCTGGGAAAAGTGGCGGATTCTGTGAGTACGAATTATCGATCCTTGATAAGAACGCGTTGTCTATTAATTTTGTCAATTTCAATTGACGCCACATCTTTGGAAAAATCGTGCGAAGAATGGAGAAAAATATATTTCACCAATTTTTTCAGAAATTCACTTTTAACAACGCGACGATTATTTTCCTAGGACAAATGTGGGAGAATGCGATTACTTTCCTCCGTCGTTGTCCATCATGGCCGTTTGTATCGGGGAAAAAATTACGCTCATGCGAAAACTTGCTCGACGAAATTTCTCCAACCGGAAGTTCCCTCCTGTCGCGAGTTTCTTCAATGCCTCTGTCGCTGGGTTACAACGGAGTTATTAGTTGTTCTGTCCGTTTCGTCACGAACGCCCGATGGAAAGCTAAATAAACCGTTCCCATCGATGTCCATTAACGTTTCCCTACGGCACTACCTTTATTTTCGTGCATCCACTCCCTTCTTCTGTGTTATCCTTTCCCGTTACGTGTTAATTATCTTCATTATCCGACAGAAGGTGATTAAACGCGTTGGAGAAATATTTACTCGGAAATTATCGGGAAATCCCGCGTTATCGGTGAATTTCATTCACCTGGAATATGTTTCGCAGAAAGTAACACTTTTCAGCAATTCCCAATGTATCGTACATTTCCTCTCTTGTCGTGTCGAGATTTGTTTCACGTTGTTTCGCAAAATTTCCTATGAATATTGTGGGATCAGAAACATAAATAGATGTTTATTAACAAAATATAGGAATAACTTTGACACACGCTTCTTCTATTCACGCCTCTCGACTTTTCCAAACACACTGTCCCTTCATCCATCGCACGCCGGACTTTATAGCCAGGCCCTTCGTGGGCCTCTTCTCGCCCGGGGGTTTTCCCGTTGGGCCTGGCTATCGTCGCTCGTCGCCCGCTTTCTCTCTCGTGCTCGCCACACTTGCTTAAAACTACTGTGGCGGGTACGTCGTTGCCAACAAACTCTTATCGAACCTCGTTCTATTCTTCCACGCGAACTTCCTCTTTTCCAACTCCTTCCGTTCTTTTGTCTCTCCCCGGGTTAAGACTTGCCCTCGTCCTCGAGTGGCCTAAGAAGCGCACATGTGGCATCCAGGTTCGCACGAGGACGAACGAATTTTCCGTTTCCACCACTTTCTCCACTTCTATCTTTGTCTATCGCTACTCCTGTCTCCCTGTCCTCACAATATGAAAACCCAGTACGCCTACACCTCCGGACAGTTTGTTCCTTTACCGACCATCGCGACGTACCCCCAAAATTACGACACTACAATATTTTCGAAAAACCTTTGAATAAACAGTGTTATGTGAAAAAAGAGAGCACAGTCCAGTTATGTTTGTTCCGCGAGTGACCAGTCTCTCCTGTTAATAATATGCATTACGGGGGAGAAAAATATTCGAGTAAATTCACGAAGCGGGCGGAATGTAATTTTTAAAGGACGCCAAGCGACAAATTGGCTCGTTTATCTCCGCGAGAGCGGAAATGCCGCTGAGGTATCGCTAGGAATAGAGCGTAATGAAACTGAAACGCAGAGCATCCTTCGTCTCTCGATCGCGGCTGTGAAGAGCTTTTGTCTGTCGATAGATCGACGTGAAATTTGTCGGGAAATGAAAACAGAGGGGATTGCGATAAAGTTGAAATATTAATTACAGGATATTTCAGTTGGAAGCGTCGGGATTTTTCGTCGTCGTTTAATCGTACATTTTCTGCTGAATGTGTTCGAATTTAGCAAATCCACTTTCTCCCCTTTTTGAACGAGGAACTGTGTTTACAGAGTGTTCCATATGAAAAGAGGGGAATTTATGGGAAAACATAATTTCGGAATGTTGTGCAATATTTTTTCGTGGAATGTTTCGTTGCTGGATAAATTAATGTTCCTCCGATACGGCGATTTTTAATATTTTCTAGCAATTATCGAAATTCTAGGGCTCACTAGAAAATGTATATTATACTTTTTCGCCAATTTGACAAAAAGGTATACATTTCTGACTGTTTTAACTTGTATTGAATAATCTTGGAGATCTCGTGGCATACTAATTGAAAATCATTGCTGTTTCAATTTGCCACATTAGATAGCGAAGGATTAACCGGTCTTGACATCGATGTCAAAATTATATTACTTTTATATTATTGAAATAATGAAATTTTGATATTCGAAACGTTCACAGAATCCTAAATTCACGAATACTCAAAATGAAGCTTCGTACGAAAAAGTGTTGCTCTACATTTCCGACTTATCTGGAAATTCGTCTAAATTAACCCTTTCTGTTGCTTCTCACGCCAATTCGAAAACAAAAAAGTGAAAGTCGAGAGTTCAAAATAACTTAATGACAATCCAAAGAAACACCATAGAAAAAGTTGTGCAATGACGAGATTCTTACACATTTCTTCTCTCGAATTAGAGGTTCCTTCCAAATGTCGACCCAAACTACAAAATTCAAATACAAACAAGAGAAACGTACAGATTTCAAACTTTTCATAGACGAGATCCAAGTTTTCGCTGTTTATCCAAGAATATTTCTATCCGATTCACGCTCGATGCAAAAAGACGGCTGAAAAGTATCTCGTTGACTCCGGGAGGATCTCGTCTCTCCCTCGAGGAGATCCAGGCAGCGTAAGTGGATCCAGACGTCAAAGAGGCTCCATTTCGGCGCGTCTGTCATTGATTCAATGCGTATAAAAATCCAATCGACTTTCCCCCCTCCTCTTCACCGCTGGAATCGAATATTTGATATTTTCACGGGAGAAAATCTGATATTCCTCTAGGCTGGGTTGCGTTCCGAGAAAATGTCCACGTTTCTCCTGATACGTCTTCCTAACGCACGAGACAATAAAAAAAGGTTCGTTCGCAATTCTGAATTTTTTCATTCTTCGCGTCAGCGCGCTTACAATACCGTAGAAATGAATTTTGCCCTGAAAAAGAATTATTTGTTTTTCCTCCATCTGTTTAAAAAATTATATCCCGACGTTTCTCTTTCGCCGCGTGGAACGAACAGGCGCTCTTTTGTTTCGCGGATAAATTCGGAAGGTGAAAAGGTGGGAAAATGAGTTTGTATGAATGTTCTTGCGGTGTTCGCGAAAGTTTCGTTATAAAATTTCACAACGTCGATATCCTTGTTCTGCTTGATTTGAAATTGAAATTACGAATTTTCACCGGTTTCATCGAACGTGTCGTTATGAAATATCAAGCATTAATTAGTTCTCGATGAATCTTATTTAAAACCCGCTAGAACTGCTCTCCAACAATTTAACATTTATCGAATTTATACGGTGAAATGTGATATTCATGAAATTTAACAGAGTTTAATCAATTTGTATATAACGATGTATTATTTCTTGTTTTTTTTTTTTAAATAACGTAAATTCATCGTTTAACCTTTTTCTATATCGTCCTGCAATTTGCAAATTTTATCGTACATCCATATTTTACAAATTACATTTTATTTCTTTATTATTGTAACGTTACGTGTTATTCTTCTACTTGAACATTATTATTAGACCAGTTTCTTTATAACGACGATAAACTTTCGCTGCTTGGAACAAAAACTGTAGTCAACCGTAATTTCTCTTCTCGTGAAACAAAGAGAAACTTAAAT
>NW_017100262.1:2642186-2645215 GCF_001263275.1 Habropoda laboriosa
AGTGAAACTTCCTTTTCTCGATAACGATCTTCTCGATTCGATGGAAAATTCGAGAAAAATCTTGAAATCGTCCAGACCTACCACTCTTCTTCCTTCTCGAAAATACGTAATTCTGTGAAGTATCGAAAAAATTCAGGAGCGTTGCTCGAATGTTCGACGAGCATAAGGGAAACGGCGGTGAAGAAAGGATCTCATCAAGGAAATCGTCACGCCTCGTCCACGCTTGCAGCGTCTGTTCGAGAGTTGTAATGGTT
Organism: Habropoda laboriosa; assembly: GCF_001263275.1. Lineage (NCBI taxonomy): Eukaryota > Metazoa > Arthropoda > Insecta > Hymenoptera > Apidae > Habropoda > Habropoda laboriosa. The sequence continues at coordinate 2,642,441 of NW_017100262.1, forward strand.
AGGTTCGCTTCGAAGTGGTTGCGACGACACGAAGTGGAGAACAAGAGGACCAAGGCCGAGAGAAATTCAAGAGCGAACGGAGAATTATCGGGTATACATGCGTTTTATGCGTGTCGCGACGAATGTTCGTTGGTTTGCTCGTTTTTCAGATCGATAAGCGACGCCTGTGAGTCATGGCCTCTCGTTTCCGTTTTCAGGCAGACGAATCTTGCGTTGAATTTCGAGGAATTGGGGAAGTGATCGTCGGAGGTACGGTGGATACTTTGGTAACGGTTAAGAGAAGTTTGAAATGAGAAAGGAATTTTGATAAAGCGAGAATTTTGAAAAATTGTGAATTTTTGTGTTGGTGTGAGTACAGTATATTCTCCACAAGTGTCAGACCGCACGGAAGCTAAACATGACACTTGTAGAGTCAGGGACTACGTTTTCGAGCCTCGCGCCCGCCTTTGTAGTTTGCCGAACGTAGACAAGGACAGCGAATAAAAGATAAGCATGAAACGTGAGTCGGAGCAACCAAGCGATTTAGATATCAACTTTTTTAATTTTACGTTTTTTTACCCCGAAATTTTTCTTAACATATTGATGAGATTTTTCTGATGAAAATGACATAAAACACGACATAATTTGAACAACATTTACTTATAATACTTATTGAGTGATTAATTTAATTTCATAATACAGTAATGTCTCTACAAGTGTCAGCCAGTTTGGATTCTACAAGTGTCAGTATAGATGGTCCTACGCCTAGTTCTGCGTCATTGCTGCGCCTATGTTATCCCGCCCGCTGTCAGTCAGGCGTGTAACGCTACACCACTCGGTTTCTTTTACGAGATTTCACGGCTCGACAATTCATAATAGAAAAATATAATTTCTTTAATTTTACTTTTTTTCATCTGAAATTTTTTTTAACATATTGGTGAGATTTTTCTGATGAAAATGATATCAAACACGATATAATTTGAACAACATTTACTTATTAATACTTATTGAGTAATTAATTTAATGTCGGCCTACCTCCACGTAAAAAAAAAAAAAATGTGGGGTCGATTCGACAAGTGTCAGTAAAATGTAGGGTCGATAGCAGCAGAAAAGCTGCTAAACAATTAGAATTAAATGTAACGATAGAAATTATTGCAATAATGCGTAATGCAATTGAAAAATTGAAAGAATCAAAAGAAAAAACGCGAATTCATATCTTTCTCGATTCTAGAATATAAGAAAATTTGAATAAAATACGCGACGAGAATTGGGGAGAAGCATAAGTTAAACGCGTAAAAATATTCAATAATAAACGAACTAGGGATGAAGCTATTATTTCAATACGCGATGCACTGACTCTAGTATTTACTAAAATTCAAAAATTCTCGCATAAATTCCAAAAATAGATTATTAATTACGGTAAACTACTGAGACGGTTTAATTAAGGGTGGGCATGGTGCTGCTTTAGTTTGAAATGATTTATAAACACATAATTAACAGAGGAAAAACCGTGAAACGGCAAAACGTCAACATTCTAATTGTTATAACATGTAAACAAAACTTTAAATTTAGTGTAAACAGAAAAAATATATAATACAATTTATTTCACGGTATTGCAACAAATAAACGTTGAATCAATATTTAATTCGTATAAAAACAATTATTTAACGTAATAATTTTACCTTCACTATGGCTATTTTTAATCTACGACCACAGGTCAACCTGATTTCTAATCCTTACGAACTTTAAATTCAGTCTAAACTGAGAAAATATATAATACAATTTATTTCACGGTATTGCAACAAACAAACGTTGAATAGATTCTTAATTCGTATAGAAACATTTATTTAAAATAATAATTTCACCTTCACTATGGCTATTTTAAATTTACGACCAAGGGTCAACCTGATTTTTAATCCTCCGAACTTGATTTCACAACGAGAAAGTAATAAGATCGTTGAAACGTACTTATTTGTCAAAGAAACTTGCAAAAATGTATAAATAATAATATGTAATGTTTTAACAAATTTTTGGAAGTATAAATTAATAATAAAATTGTGAAAATTAATAAATTATACGTTATTATAACATTAATAGAATTATGACTAAACCGAAGTTCGAAGTCGAGTATTTAAAGTCTGATATTACGTGCCTAGCGAGTGCCGGTAATTGTTAAAATTTGTTTAATAATTAGTAATAGAAATTCTAATTGATTCTAATGTATACAAGTGTTACAAGAAGGCTGAGTGTGTACAGGGTGGACATAGACTAGCTAGTAGCCCCCGACCACTCTATTCACATCTCAGAACCTTCAGGTCAAAATACGCCGCGAAGTGTCTAGGGCCCAGTATAAAGGGTAAATGATTTCGCGGGACATCGGCGGGTCCTTATATACCTGCGGTACCCTCTCCCCAAAGTCATTAGCAAAATCGTCGGTTAGGTCAGGCGGGAAATTTTCGCGGGAGATTTTCGCGGGAGATTTCCGATATCGTAACACGGTATAATTTATCAATTTTCACAATTTTATTAAAAATTTATACTTCCGACAATTTGTTATAACATTGCATATAACAATTTATACGTTTTTACAATATTCTTCAATGGAAACATAGGTTTTAGCGTTCTCGTTACTTACTCGTGGTTAAATTAATTTCGTAGGGATTAAAAATCAGGTTGACCTGTGGTCGTAGATTAAAAATAACCATAGTACAGCTAAATTTATCGTGTTAAATAATTCTTCTTACACGAATGAAAAATGTATTCAACGTTTGCTTGTTACAATACCATGAAATAAAT
>NW_017100262.1:2647438-2659754 GCF_001263275.1 Habropoda laboriosa
GACAGTGAACGTGTTAATAAGTAAATGTTGTTCAAATTATATCGTGTTTGATATCATTTTCATCAGGAAAATCTCACCAACATATTCAAAAAAATTCCAGATGAAAAAAAGTAAAGTTAAAGAAATTATATTTTTCTCTTATGATTTGTCGAGCCGTGTAATCTCTTAAAGGAAACCGACTGGTGTTGCGTTACACTCTTGACAGACTGCGAGCGAGATAACATGGACGCAGCAGTGACGCAACCTAGGCGTAGGACCATCTATACTGCCACTTGTAGAATCCAAACTTACTGACTCTTGTAGAGAATTTACTGTATTTGGGGAAGAATGTAATGTAGGAAGGAAGATGAATTCGGAGATGGGTGGTTTTTGGTGTTCTACGTTGTGGTGGTTGAGAATTTTGGAAAAATATGGTTTTTGAGAAGTTTGCCTACGGTATTTTTAATTTTTTGAAAAAGATTTTGTTTCTTTAAAATTTACTTCCTGCATTCTCAATTTTTTGAAAGAATAATGTTTTCCTCTCTCAGTATTTCGAAAGGAATAAGATTTTTCGAAATTTACTCCGATCACTGTCAATTTTTTCAAAAATAATGTTTTCCTCTCTCAATTTTTTCAAGAAACTAAGATTTTTCGAAATTTACCCCTATCAACTCTCAATTTTTTAAATAAAATATTTTCCACTCTCAATTTTTCGTAATAAACAAAATTTTTCGAAATTTACCCCCATCAGCTCTCAATCTTTCTCAAAAATAATGTTTCCCACTCTCAATTTTTCCAAAAGAACAATTTTCCTGAATTTTCGTATTACCGAACTTCCCTTTCGACAAGAATTCCCTCTCACCCTTCTCTCCCGCTGTACCGTGAAACATTGTTCTACTACGGCTCGCAAAGTGGACAATATCACTGTACACAGACATAAACGAGAACGTTTGAAGCGCACTTTCAACGAAGTTACAAAGATTTCTCGTGAAAATTGAACACCGGCTGGTTCTGATAGCTAGTACCGTTCACGTGCTATAAAATCACCTTCCAGTTGATACGCGGATGATTGATGAAATTGGAGTCGCTTGAAAGCCCATAGTTCTACACTGTAACATCATAAAAGTCACGCGACGAAAGTTCATATTACCATGGCAAATATTGCAACAACGAACAGAAATTCAAATTAATCCATTCAACACACGCATAAAACTTTCTTACAAGATGAAGCTTCACGTCCTTTCAAATTACACAAGCAGTGTCACACTTGTTCTACGCGAAAAATGAAACGAGAAATTTCTCACAAAAGACGTCCGAGATTCTACGATGCAAATGTCATTCGCCATCCGCGAGTTGGAAAATATTTTAAACGAAACCGCACGCCGTTGTAATTCGCGTGTATCGTTCGTTGCGTCTAACCATCATGAATAATTTATTCCATCCCTTTTATGAATACGGTGGGCAGGAGTTGTGACGTCCGACGCAAATTCGACGAAATCTTTATCGCAAATTACACGTGACTTCGTCCAGTCGTAAATCTTCGTCCTTGTTTACGAGCTTCTCCTTGGTAAAAACGCGGAAGCTTTTTCTCTTCCTGTTTTTCTCTCTCCCTCTCTTGTTATTCGACCAAGATGAGGAAATTCATTTTCAGAGATATTTCGCTAAGTCTCTGTCGGGTACGTTCGCGTTATAGTTCGGTCTAATGAGATTCACCGGAGGGGATGAAATTACAATTGTTCGGACGAAAGTGTGAAGTTTTCTAGAAGCGAAGGGAAAAAAAGATAAATATCGGAAATGATTCGTGGTAAATGTTCTCTCTCTGGACTCGTTTCGAGTGTCCCTCGTTGCGGTCGACAAAGCGTGAAATTCGTGGGGAATTGTTTGAAGAAGAAAGTTTCGATTGTCGGACGATGCCGGTTCTAATCTCTGTTAGAACGTGTGCGAAAACAATTGTTTAAAAGTGGTTAAATGTTTACTGTAGTGGTACTAAAGGATTCGTTGTGTGTTAATGTGGTAAATAATAGTTTCTCGTCGATATTCTATTGAAAATTCTACTGTAGTTCTGAGGGAACAATGTACACGTTCACCTGAAACATAAGCTGGTTTAAATTTCGGTATACATCCCCATTATTTTATAATAATTCAGTTCTGTGGCTACTCTATTCAGAAGCAATTAACACGGTATTGAAGTTGAGGGTTCTACGTGGCCTTATAGCTGAAAATTCGCTCAATTCAAGGTCTTACAATTCAAAATTCACTCAACTTAGAGTCTCAGAACTCAAAATTCACTCAACTCATGACTTCACAGCTCAAAATTAACTCGACTCGTGGCCTCACACTTCAAGATTCACTCAATTCAAGATTCGTTCAACTTATGGCCTCACAACTCAAGATTCACCAAACTCGAGGCCTCACAACTCAAAATTCATCAACTTAAAGCCTCACAGCTCAAGGCCTCACAACTCAAAATTAACTCAACTAAATGCCTCACAGCTCAAAATTAACTCACTCCAGTCTCACCTAAAAATTAAAAAATATGTCTGAATCTCAAACGAATCTCACAAAAACTCATCCACGAATCCCAAACGAGTCTCAAAACTTACCGAACCAATTCAAACGAGAGACGTAATCGTCCCTTAAACGTGCTTAAAACTTGTTAACCATGCTTCGACGGCTACACAAATGATCACGTTCGACTGTGCCTAACAATAAGCTACAATAGCTGTAACTTTACGAATATATCCACGGTGAGTAAGCGCACTAATCGTATTTGCCAGTGGAGTCCGTGAAATCGTGTGCAAAATCGTGCTTCATAGGGTGTAAAGCTCGTCTCGGTGCATATGAATGGCTCATGGGACAAGTTCAAGGGGATGCTGTCGCGTTAAAGCCATTGTCACGGTGAAATTATAGACGAAGTTAACCTGTGGCGACAATACAACGGTACAGTATTACAGGGAGCCAGCGTAACCGAACAATGACAGCCGATCGAATGTCTATTTGTGATGCAGGTACATATAGTAACGTCGACAGGTTCGACGTATGCCTCGGTCGGAGGCACTCTCTGGCCATACGGAGCAATCGATAATCTCTGAGATAACAGTCACGTATCAGGGGAATGCTTGCAGCCTATGAAATACAGGCCGGCTCATAAGCCACTTCGCCGTAAATACGCCAGAGAGGGAATTTTTTTAATTTTACAGAAAAATTTTTTAAAAATTATCCATTTTTTAAGTGAAATTGCGAAGCGATTTTTGGATCACTTGACACGTCGTATCTGATTCTTCTGAAATACGGAACTATCGAAATGAACATTTGCCATAAGAATGCCAAAGAGGAAATTTTCTAAATTTTACAGAAAAATTTTAAAAAATATCAATTAAACGAATTATCCATTTTTAAGTGAAATTTCAAAGCGATTTTTGGATCACTTGACGAACGTTTCGCCAAATCGAAGAGAAATATTTCGCGAAATGAAAAGCGGAGATAGAAACTTAAAGCTATCCTCGAAAGACGAAGCAAGGAAACTAAGAATTTGGATTAAAATTGAAACGGAACACGTCTTCCGCAATCTTCGAAAAAAAATCGCTGTCGTAGAACAGTTCGAGGAGAGCACTAACGAGGGAACGATAACATTTAACTTAGCAGGCAACTTTTAATGCGTCCGTAATCCGGTCGCAGACAGCCATCTTCTAATTATTGTGAGCAGTGGATTCACCGGAAAATTAACAAGTTCACTCGTTGACCTGAATCTCTCGCCTCGGGACATGAATTCCCCTTTTTTTTTTTTAATATACTAAAAGACAGCTCGCGATCCTAGAGAAATGAACGAGCGGGAGAGAAAGGAGGCTAATATTGAAACGAAGCGAAGAAAAGCTGGTTCTACAAGCTGAAATTAAAAAAACTGACAAATATTAACATAAATATATATATTAAAAGTCAGGTTTATAATTTCCACAGTTTAATTTTGCCATCGATTTACCAACGTCTAGCGGTTAGCCACGCTTGTGTCACCTTTTACTTCTAGTTTCTATCTGAAAGTTGTTGCGCGCAACTCGAGAAAATTTCGCGAAAACTAGAGCACACTGCCCACACAAACGTGATCGCGGCGTTTAGGCGAAATTCCAAACTCGCGGAGGCTTTCAAGAGGCGTCACGTTCACGGCTATCGTGCCTCCTGATAAATATTCCGAGCTATTTTCCACGGTGTGACGGTGAAAAATTAAAAAAAGAGGGCTTCACAGGAAGCCGACTCCAGTTTCCGTTCTCCCTTTTCCATCGTACACCGTCGACGTTTTCTTCTTTCTTCCGGTGAGAATCGACAAATTCCGCAGCGGCTGAAACTGACAAGTGCTTCTCTCGCGAAAGGCTTCTCTCTCTCTGCTGTAAAAGATTCGACAGTGATTTTTCCACCAATGGTTCTTCTATGCTGAGTGGAATTACCGATTCAACGTTTCCACTCATGTTTTTTTGTCGATCGTAGTCTTCGCAACTTTACATCATTTTTGGGGTGTTACAGCACTTTTCAACAGTTGTTTGAACATTTTCTTAATGTTTTTCTTTATTTTTAAGTAAAGAAATAAGTAATCTCGTACTTGGGTCGTTAATTGAGAATCGATTAAGTTAGGAAGCCGGTGATTTATTCGAATTTAGTCTCTGCTATAGTCTATACAGAGGCTAGTGTCTTCGAGGTTACAAGTTTGAGTAGCTTGGAACGCGTATTTTTACAATTTTATCTTTTTTTTCTTAAATTTCAAAATTAATTTTCGTCATTTTGTGAGCCTTCTAATTTTCTATAGTCTGCACTTAGGTATGCTTGGAAAGCTTATAAGCGAGATCAAGATAATTAGTGTTTTATTTAAAACACACTTCTTATTTTACAATTTTATCAGTTTTTTTAAATTTCAAAATTAATTTTCGTCATTTTGCGAGCCTTCTAATTTTCTATAGTCTGGCCTTAACAGTTCATCGTTAAATAAATAAGTGAATAAATAATGTCATACATGGGTAGTTAATCAAGAATCGATTAAATTACGAAACAGTAGTTCGTTTAAATTTAACGCTACTGCTTAAAGCCACGAATTTGAGTACGCATGAAAAGCTTCTATATGAGACCAAGCTAATTAATACGTTTCTCTGAATATCTTCTTTTCACAATCACGATGGAAAAAAGGACGAAAACTATCCTTCTTTTGTCGACGAATACAATGCTCCTTCAATACCATAAATACCGCTGGAGGCGTAATAATGCAGCATTTAAAAAAGACCCCAAAAGAAACGCGACTTTTAACTACCAAGATTACTTTCCCAATTTAAGAAGCCTCTCTCCTTCAATCTCGAAACTTCTAACCTCCACTCAAAGTTCGTTCCATCGATCGACTACTTCGCTTCGCGAACTTCGCCTTTTTTAAATAACCAATTTCCATCCTAGAATCTCTCAAAGCGTTGATGAAATAACCCTTGATGTCGATTAATTTTACGATAATTTCCACCTTTGTTCGCGTATCACAAGCATAAATAATGCAACGCAACGTTTCAAATTTAGGATTTCAAACGCGAATACCCGTCTGCTTGCTAACTTTTCAACCGAATTTCGCTCTCTCTCGTGAATTCATTCGTCACAATATTTAGGAAAGCGACGCATACAGAGTGGAGCATCGCCGGTTATTGCGACGTAACGAAATAACGCGAGCAATGGTGAACATTGTTAACCGATGCGCATTGCCGTTTTCAGGATATTCCGCCGCATGGAATTATCCTCTGCGGTTGAAAGACGTCTGCGAATTCTCGGTTTCGAGGATCTCTGGCGGAGGTCCTATTCGAATTTTCGAGGACTCGTTAAAATTACATTACGCTCAGATTTTCTTCGTTACTTCTCTCGCTACTTAGCTTCTGTATTTGTCGTGCCAAGTTCCAAAATAAGGTGTAAGGCCTTCTTGCGGAGCGGGGTACTGGTGAGACTGGGCACGGCAACCGGCTACTCTTTAGGAGTGCCAAAACGCCAACACCTTTCCGCTCCTTTTCCCCAACATCTCCTCGTCCATCCTAACCATTACCTTCCCTTACGATCCTTCGCCTGTAACAGGGTCAGAGCGCAGTACTTGCGTGTACTGGTGAGTCCGCCTTCCCGTGGTTCCCCGTGGATGCGGTGGCAGTCGACGTCGGGGTATTTGTTCGGTTTGACTGGCAACGTAACGAAAGGGCTCATCCGCTGAAAACGCTCAGCGGCGTGGCTGGATTTTTCCATCGCCCGATCTCGGGGCGGTGTCGAGCTAGTTGTGTAGATTTTCTGCTGAACGGAGGTATAAAACAGAAGTCTGAGGAACCCCAAAGTCCTTTTCAGGGCGGCAAACACTATATGTATTTGTCGTGCAATCTACATTCACCAGTGCAGGCGGCCCAAAACTGGAACCGTGGTAAATTCAAATCGGCCAGTAGGGCCATCCTGCTGAGACCAAGCATGGATGCTCGCAGCCCCGTGGCCCCCGCTGGTAGTTACCAGTTGGCAGGCTGCAAGACAGCCTGGAGCGTCGGCTAAGTGAGCTGCGTGCCGAAAGGGTAGATCCAACTTGTTCTGTGATCCGAAAGGTGAGAGCAGGGTTTTTCCAAGTCGCTCGCACTACATCAAAGCGCGTGTTCTCCTGGAAAGGGTTCCCAGAGAGTAGAGAAACCAACATCTTTTCGCGAAAGCCGGTATAGAGAAGAAGCTCGAGATACGGCGACGGTCGATCGTTTGGTCGAGCCTAATCACCGCACACAATACTTGTATATGTTGTGCAATTTATGCGAAGAAATAAGAAAATTTGTGTGGAGTACAGGTACGATCGTTAAATTTTGTTCGCTGTTTTTGTTGATTAAAGATTCACGATTTTGGGCCAGTGAATCGAAAGATTGTAGCTACACTTTAATTTATTTTCCAATTTGAGAAAAGTGTACGAATGAGAATGTCAGAAATGGTTCAAGAATGCAATTAAAGGATGACAAGAGGTTAGATTAGGTGTTTTAAAAAAATTGAACGGGTGTAAGTAAAAAAATCTTGAAAAGAAGGAGGAATCCTGGAAAATTTAACAATCCGAGGTTCAGAAAAACTCGAAGAAAAAACATAGAAAGTTCTCTAAAGTGAAATTAGGTTCGTTTATGTTAGCTTAAGTGATGGAAAAAAAAACTGAACGGGAGTAAATAACTTAAATAAATTTCACAGTCCAAAACTTACAAAAATTCTCCAAAGCAAAACGTACAAAAATCCTGAAAAAACCTCGTCTCTCCCTCGAATCTCGCTTCAGTAATCAAACCTAAAAATGACCAAACTCCTCTTCTCCCCAAAACCCACCATCCCCCTTCGAATTAGCATATTCAAAATAACCCAATCAAGATCAGCACTCAAACTCGAGGATCAGTACACGTCCAAAATCCATTGGTCCCTGGTCCCATTAGACGTAAGGGGAAAAAGAGACTGCGATATCAACGAGAATCCTCTTTGCTCTGGTAACGTTTGATCGACCGCAAACAATCTTTTTCCAGGTCCAACCCAGCGTGGAACCTTCAAATTTTCTTGGACGGTGTCGAAGAGAGAAGACGTCGAAGAAACGCCGGTGTTCCTCCACTCGGAACTCTTTAATCCCAGGATGGAATCCTTCATCTTAACGGCGGAGACATGCCCGTAGACGAAATCGATTCACGGACGGCGAACCGTCGTCCCGTGTACGGTATCCAATCCGTCAGGAGTCGCGGCTAATGCCTCGATCGTGTCCCACAGGATTATCCCCCGCGGAGGACGAAATCTGAGGGTGTACCATGGGTTAAGAAAACGAACCGTCACGTGAGCAGCTTTTGAGAAAAATTTACGTGGGTGTGAACAGACGGCGATAAAGTTGGCGATAGGGGAGAGACGAGAACAGGTATAGGAGGTGAAATTTGAGAGAAGAAGAGAGGATCTGCGTGGTTTTGAAAGCGGTCAATCTCCCAGAAGAATGCGTTACGCGTGGAAGCTTTTACCTTGAAGGAAAAGGTGTTCATGAATAATCGATCGGGTGAAGTGAATTTGCAGGGAAAGAAGAGAGGCGACTGGGGTGACTTGTGTGTACGCGTGTGTGTGGAGGGTTTAAACTGATTTATGGAATGCGAGGATCACGGGAGATCCACGAAGAGAAGATCTCCCTCGCGGGAGAGCAAGTCGTTAGGCGGATCGAGAAGTAGAGTGGAATGATCGTGAAAGGGATTAATGGATCACTGTGAAACAGAGGAGAATGCAGATTATGGGATTGACGAACGAAGGAAGAAACACGCGATCTGAAGATGATGAATACCGTCTTACAGTCGAATCAGACAATCCTTCGATAGGCTAATCTGTCTTTCTTAACACGCTCTCGGGATATTCTTCGTGGAATTTAGTTATTCCGACGAATAGATAGGGGAAGGAAGAAGGGAAATTGTTGAGAGAACCTTGAAAACGTCATCCAACAACGCAACATGCGGATCCTCAGTGGCGCACGTGCTCGAATGCATCCCTGGCGAATCATAAGTCAGCCGCGTATCCTTGACTCGTGAAGTTCCTGCGGAAAATACGAGCCCAACAGAGTAATTCACTGTTACGGAGGGGGAAAAAAAGGAAAATTCGTGCTCTACGGGAAGCTCTGATCCCTGCTGGGAATAACGACAGCCAATTCGACTGCGAGAGCGATAGGGAATTTTTGAATTTCACGCGGCACCGATATTGGGAATATTACAGCGATCGCGTTCCAGCTGATGGATATCGATCGGGGAATATTTATTGGCCAGTAATCAACGTTACATATCAGAATATTCCCAATTCTTATTAACGTGTTACAGAATCTGTAGGATTTAATTATTCGCTGAAATCGGAGCAGAAATATCGAATATCGAAGAAATCGAGTTAATAGAGAATTCAGATATTCCATGATGATTGGAAGAAATGTACAGTTTGCATGATAACAGAGCTGAAGTATTCTACCTCTAATTCCCCTGTAATCAGGAATAATCTATCAAGCTCATCTTCGCGAATTACTAACCTATACACTCAAACACAGACTTGACCATTCTCGACTGTAAGAAATTTCGTTGTTAAGACACCTTATAGCGACATTAATCACACGTCTCGTCACCATATCCATCACGTGGTACCAGCCTTCTTTACCAGACATTCAAGACAACATCCTTCACCGTCTCAACGGAGCGATGCGACCCAAAACCAAATCTTAGTCTTCACGCTGGATTGTCGCGACTTTCGAGAGAAATTGAAGCTCACACTTGAACAGAAAGCCAGAAGGAAGAGAAACAAGCTGTAAAAATCTCAGTAACAATGCAGCGAACCTTAAGAATGCGATGCTTCGCAACAACGAGGAATTCTTGCGCCGTATGAACTTGAATGCCACATTGTTACACTTGAAACGTATGTTAGGCCACATGACAACCATGAGCCGTTTAGACAATTACACGGACGTCTTGCTCAGCTGGAACATCACCGACGAAGACATAGATTACGTGAATAATTATAATATCAGCAATCTGGCAAAACCGGCCTGCTATTGCAACGGGACTGTACGAGATCTGGCAGTTAAATACAGGAATTATCACGGTTACGTAGCACTCGTGGTATGTCTGTTCGGCATGTTGGCCAATATGTTGAACTTTATCGTGCTGACAAGAAAAGACATGGTTACGACACCGATAAACAGTATCCTGACCGCCCTAGCTATGGCAGATGGCCTCGTGATGCTTGAATACATCCCGTTCGCGATTTACATGTACATCGTTCTACCAAAGAGGCAGATATTTCCTTACGCATGGGCGGTGTTCGTTCTCTTCCATATGCACTTCACGCAGCTCCTGCACACCATCAGCATCGCCATCACGCTCACGCTGGCCGTTTGGAGGTATATCGCGATTAGGTGAGTAGAATTCCGATCCACCGACCGCTTTTATTACACCGTGCAGACACGAATTTCAATTGCACCGACATATGGGTCTTCTGGTTGGTCCAACCGTGTCCAACTTAAGGGATCTTCTTTCTGTAACGGATTGAAAAAATCAATTGTTTTCTTTTTTCTTCGCATTTTCTCATAGCTTAACGTCTAGAAAGTATGTCTGTGAAGTTTGGAAGCTTAATTCTGGAGATTGGCAGAGATATATGCCTTCGAAGGAAACGGTCTTATACAGTTTTAAACGCGTTTTTAAGGATCTCCCTAGTGTAACGGGTTGAAAAAATCAATTGTTTTCTTTTTTCTTTGCATTTTCTCATAGCTTAACGTCTAGAAAGTATGTCTGTGAAGTTTGGAAGCTTAATTCTGGAGATTGGCAGAGATATATGCCTTCGAAGGAAACGGTCTTATACAGTTTTAAACGCGTTTTTAAGGATCTCCCTAGTGTAACGGGTTGAAAAAATCAATTGTTTTCTTTTTTTTGGCAGAGATATATGTCTTCGAAGGAAGCGGTCTTATATAGTCTCAACCCCGTTTTTAAGGATCTCCTTAGTGTAAAGGGTTGAAAAAATCAATTGTTTCCGTTTTTATTTGCATTTTCTCATAGCTTAACGTCTAGAAAGTATGTCTGTGAAGTTTGGAAGCTTAATTCTGGAAACTGGCAGAGATATATGCCTTCGAAGGAAGCGGTCTTATATAGTCTCAACCGCGTTTTTAAGGATCTCCCTAGTGTAACGGGTTGAAAAAATCAATTGTTTTCGTTTTTCTTTGCATTTTCTTATAGCTTAACGTCTAGAAAGTATGTCTGTGAAGTTTGGAAGCTTAATTCTGGAGATTGGCAGAGATATGTGCCTTCGAAGGAAGCGGTCTTGTATAGTCTTAAACGCGTTTTTCCTGAAACAGCATTTTTGCAACTGGCCGACATTATTACCAAAAAACCAGAAGTCCGATTCACTCGAAATTTGAAAGGTATATTCAATAGATGTTGCTTTATCGTCTGAACAAAAATTGTGCAAATATTTTTAGAATTCAGTATTTGCGGTAAAAAAATCCGTCATTTGTTTGGCTAAAATGGAAAGCAATTTCTTTGAAACCTTGCCGTTTATTTATTTCTCAATATTTTTTTATTATTCCTGTTCAGACGATAGCCACACGTCTACAGATTAAGAATATGTTTGCATTTTGCATTTTGGATAAGTCAGCCATCGGAAAGGATACTTTTCACAGGAGCTCTCTTCACGGTTCTCCTATTTTACGACAAATGTATATTTCCACTTATGAAAAATATTTTTGTGTTCTTAAAAGATGACAGAAAAGACGATAACAGTGATTTTCGCTGGATAGAAGATGAATGAAAAATATGCGAAGATTCGATTTTTACTTTTTCACAAGAAATTAAGTTTCTTTTGTTAAAACACTCTGCAGAAATCAGTTTGAAGCGAGTGAAAGACTCCGTGAGATAAAATTCCTCTCACCGGTAGATTTTAAGACAGATGGAAGTGGTAGATGGAATAAAAACGGGGAATTTTTGTATCTCGAGGCACGGCTGATAAAAGAGTATCTCTCAAGAGGAGTTTCGTCCAAAGTGATAAAAAGATCCGCTAAATCCTCAGGTATCTTGATCGACCTTACAACACCCGCGAGAATAACGATAAAAGCTTACGAATCACCCACTTGGAAAGAAATATAGAGAATATCGGTTGACGAGCGTTAATTACAAGATTCGATTGTATTGGTAAGACAATAAATTATAAAGGAAATATCGGTTTTCGATACGCTGTTTGTTTTTTTTTTTTTATTTCCATCACTCATCACGTGATTCTGCGTTCTCTTTATTACCGTAATACAAAAAAAAAAAAAACAAAGTTATATAGACGATTAATTTAATCGAACGGTTTATAAAACAGTTGTATCAGATTGCATCGTGCAAAATAAATAGCAATAAATGGAGACTTTAATCATTCATCCTCCAATTAGAAGAATTTTAAGATAAAAAATTTCAGGGCTATTTCTCAGAATTATCATTATTTACTCCTATTGCCAACAAGTGAAAAGTCACCCTATATGTAAAATCTTGCAAAATTTTACATTTATTTTTTTTCATTTTCACCGATCCCTGTATCAGACCCCAGAAATTATATCTAGATGTTCAGTGTCGGGACGATACAACTCGGAAACACCTTCACCGAGTCTCGCGAAATCTCAGCCGCCTCTATTGAGACTCCCCTGTCGTTAGCCCAGATCTCAGATAGTCTTGAAATATTTCTCCCATGAAGATCGTCAAAATGAGGAAGTCATTCGAGGTGTTGGTGTTCCTGGCATCGATAAATTTCCCTTGAAAATCGAGTTCCTTTACAGATGAAATTCCCATGGTTTAATCAATTCCGTGGTGTTTTATCGGGG
>NW_017100262.1:2659802-2669543 GCF_001263275.1 Habropoda laboriosa
CGTCCACGTCTTCTCTTGTTTTTTTTTCAGTCTCGCGTTTAATATCACCGGTGGCTTTCCTCCGCCGTCCTCGTTGATGGATGTCGGTTTTTACGAGCGTGTAATTAAGACCGGAACGGTGTATCTTGCCCCTCTTTGAGAAGGATCGCAGGCGAAAATATGGTTGAATTGGTGTGAGTTTTAACCACGCGTCGCGGTGGAAATTTGTCGGATAATCGATATCGAGAGAGTATGGAGAATCCTCTTAAACGAGTGAATTGAGTTGAAGGCGAGGAGAGAATGTGACGAAGCGAAAATCCAATTAGGCTTCTCGAGATGTGTGTGTATCAAACTTAACTGGGGTGCGTCTAATTTCTGCACGTACGTGTCTAAACGTACAATTGCTTGGTGATTCGTGGTTGGTTGAATTGCTGTGTCATGCTTCCCTCTGGGACGTAAATGTGCGTTACATAATTTAATCGATTAAACTAGACCCCTCTTACACTACTATATCCGGATTTTCCGAGTACTCGAAATACTCGTTGTAATTCGAACTTGGCGTCGAAATTCGAGTATCGAGACTTGTGTTATATCTAGATTCGGATTTTCTTTGTTAATTACTCAAATATAAAGCTTTTTTTATCTAGACTTTTGATATTTATACTAGCTATCAGAGCTATACTGATATTAGACAGAATGTTACTGTATATATGTATATTATGCTATTATTATATATATTATTACATTATTTATTCATTTATTTAACCCTCCCCCCATATATATGTATATATTTTTTTTTTCTAACGTTGGCGGTCACCCATCTTAACATTAGTCGCGAGGAGTGAAGCTTGACTTGGAAAGCTACCGAAGAGTCACCCTGCCCACTCCCCATTTCTCCCCCGATAAAAAAACTGCATTCTTATATTATTTAAAGTTAGAATAACTATAGTAAATTTACTACACTCGTTCGACATAAAATAGTCACTTAAGGTGACTCTCGATCCTACAGATATCCGTAAATCCAAGCAATAATAAGCTCCCCAATTTAAACTATTCCTCGGTAATTAGCAAAGAAAACCCAAGTCCCGATATTCGAGTACTTCGACTCAGATTTCAACGGAAAGTTCGTACTATAATGAGTACTTCGAGTACCTCGGATATCCGAATAGTGAGAGCTCTAGTTTAAACAGGAAACCTTCTACAATATTCACTCATGGTTTAAACAATTTCATGTTCATCGACACAGTTATCGACCATGACATCGCAGGAACAACCCACGGACTGTTTAATTACAGGTGCACAAATATTGTCAGGATACTTACAGAAGACCACGCTATAGATCTCCCAAGCATTAACATGTTAAACAGCAGTCGGTTCGAATACCCGTCTACCGGTTGTAATCACACGCACTCTGACGTTTTGTGCATATATAATTATCGTGTCATGCACCCAATGTCTAAGACCATACGTTTGTGCGCGTTCTAATATAAACGTTCATTTACTGATAAACATGTACACGCAGATCTGTCTATAAATCCTGTTATTACACAATCGTTTATGAACGACACTCTCCTAACGATATACATATACAGAAATTATTCTCTGTTTGACTTGCGTTGAAACTCACATTGGAAATCATAGGCGTGTGGATTACAACCATAATCCTAGATACAAAATACTAGCCATGTTACTACCAGCTAAATATTGTACTAATTATCTGGTGAACAAACAGAACAGAATACTCGTATTGAAATACACCGTTCGATGCATACTCTGTTGAAACAATGTAAATACCCGAATCACAGTCTGTTAGTTCAATCTTGTTGCACGAAACCGACGTTGTTTATGAAATTCTACAGATGCAACTTACACAAACAAACAACAATTTCTCTCGCATACGCGTAACTTGTTCGAAAGGGACTAAGAGGAGAGCACTTCCTGTCGAAAATACTCGAGTCTGTTCGATGAAACGTGAAAACAATTCTCGAGTGTTTTCAAGCGGTACTTTAATCGTTTCATCTTGCTCCTACGATCGATGAATTGTAGACGGTGGATAAAATATCCTAATTGAAGTTCTTCTTTCTTACTTTTATCTTCATAATTGCTTCATCCTGTATCACAGAGACGAACAGTTCTCCCAGCATCCGTAATCTGAAATTATTTCCAACAAATTCGTTAGTTTTATCAAATACATTTCTAAACGTTTTCCTAGAGTTTAGCAAAGTAGCAAGGTCGACGAGTTTAAAAAGAAAAAAGAGAAATGTTGTACCAACATAAAAGAATCGACCAGTTTCCTCCGTTGTTCCTCGGAAAATTGAAGATAAGCCATCTCTATCGCGAACGTTCGGGCAGCAGTAAACTCCGATGCAATTCGGGTTTATCTGAGCAAAGATTACTATTATTGCGTCGGGTTATTGTTCAACGGTGGAGGAGAAGCAATTATTGGCTTCCTCGTTCAGCCATCGAATCGTGTTCTTCCGTTCCATTCGTCTATTAACCTTCTTGTGAAATTGGATACGTCTATTGTCGAACGCTTATTCCTCTTGTACGCTGAAAAACGAAAGAAACAGGTGATTCACGGGTGATTGACAGGTGAACAGGTAACAGAGCTGCTATTGTTCGAGCTAGTGTATTCTCTGTTCGGTAATGTTATCGTGGTTTACTATTGCCCGAGGGAGAGCTTGCGGTAACTTTAGAGCAGTAACTGGCATGAATAGCTCACCGGCAAAGGTATCGCTCACTGTACACCACCGCGGTACACGGCTAAAGTTTCACATCTCAATCGCCAAACTTCACCTTAATTGATTGGATTCTATTGCAATGTATCCTCTCGATGATCGTTCGAGTACCATTTCCTTCTCTCCTCGAATCACTCAGCGTGAACTACAACAGAAACGTGATTTCGTAGTTCAATATCGAGACATATGTGTGTGTATCCATATATGCAACAAGTTGTTCTCCATATTTCTATAGCCGATAAAATTCACGAGCAATTCATAATGAATGGAGAAGCCCGTTTTCAGCGGATTATCAATTTTTATCGCGCACGTACTATGCCCCGGAGGGAGATCCATCAAAAGGCTTCTCTCTCTCGCTCTGTTCGAAGGAAAATTGAATCGGGCGCGATTCGACATCCGTCAGCGTGCCAATTCGCGTTAAACTGTCGTTTATTCGTCGAGTTATTCATTTTTCCGCGGGGCAACTTCCCCCAAACACCGTCCTAAATTCCACGGCTATCCACTGTCCACTGTGCGCGTTCGATCGGAGAACGGTGTCGTATCGTCCGCGATGAGCACGGAAAACAGTTGAACAGTACGATGAGATATTCATCGATCGATCATCGTTCGGAGCACAATAGAGAGGTGAATGATCATTGCTATTATTATACAACGAACACCGCGTACAATTTACACGATATATAAAATAAATAGCGAGTGGAAAGCGGAGTAAGTGAGATTAACGAGGCAGAATGAAAGCTGCTATTAAACTCGAGCTTTTACCTTCTTCTATGGAGATTGAATATATTTGAATTTGTATACAGCGTGTCTCGCTTATCCTGAACATCTAAATTATCTCCATTAGCATTGAAAATAAGAAATAAATCACTAAGAGTAATTTATACAGTCTCTAAGAGAGAAGTCAACCCAAAGTCATACTATGATCATAATTTTTCGCAAATTAACGTCAACTTTTTACAATGCAGCATTATAGCTGACGTCAAGACGAGTTCAACGACATGTAACATCATACCCTTGAACCATATAAAATCGGTGACCTTGGAATGACCTTCATTGAAGAAGACTTTGAGAAAATTCGTTTTTATCGTCGCTTTCTCTCGTCTTCAAGGTGTATAAACTCCTCCGAGTCGCCTGTTCTTACATTCAATCGCACGAGAAATAATTTACATGATCGTTACAAATGAGACACCCTGTGTGTCCAATGTTAAACAGAACGAAAGCTTCGGTAAACGATATGATCCGTCGAGCGTATGCCACACCGCGTTTAAAGCCCGAGTAGGCGGGTTTGCGTTCGGTTTTACAAGACACATGCTAAATACAGCGTGAATAAACAGAAGTGGACGTCGAAAGGGGATATTAGCAGCGGAGGAGATCCAACAGGAGCTTTCACGGAAATGGAATTCGCTGTGTAAGAAGGACGTGGCCAACTCCTGGACAAATATTACGTCTGAGTAGCGGGTTGGAAAATGTCGGGTGAAGTTGAACGTTTGCGAGATAATTACTGTGTTACTGTCCCGTACACGTAGACCGTGCAACTAGGAATCGCAATTTCCTGTGATTATCTTTGAAACGACGGAAGGTAACATTTATTCAACTGTAAATCGACGGTATCTGCGATTGAAATTTGCAGTTCCTTTTTTTGCGACACGTTTCGTCCGATTAAATTGAACAATTGGAGCCGAGAGAGTCGAAAATGGGATTTACATGTTTCGCGTTTCGCGTCGGAAAATTGACGAACAGTATTCCAGCAATTTACGACGATTCCTCCGCTGCACCGAGTATCTTTGCGCTGAATTATCGACGCGCCCCGCCGCCGCCTGGTCAGAGCGTAGTATCCCGCGTTAAATTCCTGTTACATTGGATACGCCAGTGAATAGCGCATCCAGCGGAAGGAATCGCGGAAACGCTTTCGAAATTATGTAAATGAAATAAACAGCGTTTTTGAGATCCTCGAATTCGAGAAACGTGTTATAGAAATTATGAAAATTGGAATGTCCGGTACAGCTAAACGGACGAATTATCGAAACGGAACGCTCTGTCGTGTTTTTTAACATTAGTCGAAATTTATCGTAATTGCGACAGATGGAAAATGGAGGTTGCATTAGGTTAATTCCATTGGTGGAATGTTACGCGACGATACGAGAGAATTATTAAATGGTATATATATACCATTTAATTTGACACTGCAATTTTAGTATGCAAGAATTCGAAATTCACCTTTCTCGTTCGTAATAACATGAAACCTGACGATTCCATTTACCATAGTGTCGGAATAATGAATGACATTATAATGCACGATAACGTGGAAGCTGTAAATTTAGCGCAACAGACGATTACAAGACGCGAGACTGCACACGGTGTGTAATGTGAAACGACGCTTAGCCTACAAATGGACTATACTGCGAACCCTTCGAATCCATTGCACGTGATTAGGCTAAGCAGACGGGGTTAATATAGCTACTCGTGCTGATCGAATGGCGTTACTCTTACTGGGATTAGAATACGTGTACGCGATAGCTGTTTGCAGAGGAGGATTAGCTGAATCCTAAGCAGAGGCTGAGAATTAATGAAGTGTTGAATATAATGGGTATAATGTTAGAACGGTATGAATATGAAATGTCTGATTTTTCAGAGAGAAATGAAAGTCGTTTTCTTAAATTTATATTAATGAAATATTAACAGTGTAACAACTATAAAAAATCTGTCTTTTCATACTACAACAAACATGTAAATTTGATATTATGCAAAGACAAAGACTAAGTAATTCTATAACTCTAAAAACGACTCTCATTATTCTAAGACAACACTAACAATTTTTGAGCAAACTCACACAACACTGCGTCTATTTGAAGAAAAATCTCTTTGTTATTTTGGGATTTTCTACCAAAATATAGTGAACGCTTCGCAATGGCCCTTCTGTAACCTATCGACCCTCGTTTTCTTTTAACTACGCAGAAAGAGGCAAACATTTTTACTGCATTTTTACTACACTTTTTCGTGCGGTTCGTTCATTACCATGTTTTTTCTAAATTTACAACTGATGTTCCGCGGAATCTTACGACTTTATTCTACGGTTTTTATTCATTCTTCGTAAAAGAACGATCTAACAGAAACGGTCGAACCAGATGATCGTAAGGATTGCTACAATAACCGATAGCAGAAGGAACGTGATTTCTGCAGGGGCGAAGAAGGATCGTTATCCACGCCGTAGGGATATTTCCTTTAACGAGGTGTACTTCCCGTGACTTTACCGCCAACTAGACCATTTACCTGCGCAAATAAGGCATCTGCATAACGCTCCGCAAAGAAACATCGCGCTCCATTTGCCCCGGTTTTCTCCGTGCCACCGGAGGAAATCTCGCCGACTAGCTTACATTCGCGACTACTACCGAATGATATCAACCGTAGAAAGCTCTTTCATTTTTCTACCGGATAACTAGAATATACGTAGCAGTCCTGGCGAGTAAGAGTGCCATTTAAATATTAACCTCTTAATCAGTACGGCTTAACTAGTCGTTTCAAAAGTTCCTCCATCTTTACATATAAACGAGAAATCTACATTAACCTATCTAATCCTGTCTAGCTTATTAAATTAAATTAACATTCTCTGTTTGTCTCTCTGTGACATTGTATCTACGTTCTACACGTTTATCCTGAATATTCCTTTCAATTCGAAACTTGCTACGCTTTCAATGCAACAAAATGAACACGAAGGAACGGAGTACCTGAACATATTCCAAATAGAACGGTCTCTAATCGAAAAATATACCAGCATACCGGTTAAAATAGTCTCCAAAGAGGACTTTCTTCTTTTCTCTTAAACGGTATATCAAACATACATACATCCTCCCGCGTGTGCAAATATTGAATGGAGAAAGCGTAACAGAACTATATAACGACACAAAAGGTCCTTTCGGGTGCTGTCGTAGTAACGTGAATTGGATGTGCTCTAATGGAAATGCCTGCACGCTGTGGAAAAACGAATAGGATCCTCTTGATACCGATGCACCGTTTCGATCCTTAATCCTCGAGTTCTCTCTGTTCGCCAGGCATGGTTCTCGGTGACTTCCCTAGGGATCCTTTCCATCGCCATGGGAACAAAGAGGAGGTTTTCCCGCGTAGAAGCCACTCCATTCGCTCGATATATCATCGACAAAGGAGAACAAAATGGAGAAATATTTCGTGTGCTTTAAACAACACCTCGTCTCATTTCCCGAATGGAAAAATCTGAAACAAAAGAGAAATGGATATGTATTTTTCGTAGGAACATTGTTGTTTCCCTCGATCATCGCACCGCCTACGAATTTTTCACTGTTTCCCTTTACTCCTATTTAATTCCGCTATTTTTCGCGTCAGCTATTGTTTACTCGGAATATTGAAATTTTAAGTGGTTGCGTGTAATTCCATTACTCGGTATGAAAGAAAGAGAAACAATGGTGGAAAAAGGGCGGAATATTTATTATCGAATTTCAGTTACTCCTAAAAATATTCAGACAGTGTGTACACTTGCTTTTCCAACGATATACTTTGGTTAATTGTTAAAAAGATTCGATTATTTGTTTTTTTTTTTTTGTTACGAAACTTCGTTTATTGCACTGTAGGATTTGCGTATTGTTAATTTAACACATTTTCGTGTATCAACTTTGTAATGCACATTCGTCAAAATTATGTCCACTTACAAAAAATAATAAAAATGAGTATTTTCAATATTCGTACTATTTAATATTCTGAATATTTTTGCCGGTAACAAGTTTAATGGTTGTTCTGCTACTGTCTGGTTATTCTTTTCGAATAACTGTATTTCGAATTTTCGTGAAATATTGAAACTAAGTAACATTCAGTTATTCGTCAGAAATATCTAGTGTTTGTTACTTCAGCTGCCGAAATTTGTTTTATAACGCGTGTGCTCAAAATGTTTGAAAAAATTTCTAATTGTGGTTCGATTAACAGACGTGATCATTTTACGTACTCTCACGAAATTAAACGAGAACGCGAATTTTCTTCTCTCGACGGATTATTCGATCACTTTTTGCAGGAAAAATAAAGCGTAAACAGTATACACAGTGGAGAGAGAGAGAGAGAGACTGATTTCTGAAAACTCCACGCTAACTCTCCGATTTACGAAACTTTTTCCAACATACGTTAATACCTGGCTGCGAGATTTTTGCGGTCCTATATTCCGTGCTCATAGAGTTCGCCTCATTGAACAGCTGTTTTATTCAATAGTGGTTGGAGAGAACGGACGAGAGACTGAATATTTCGTTTATCCTGAAAATTGAATAAAGATGTATCGTTTATTTTGTTTCGCGGTAGGCTGGCAATTTGTAGACGTTTTCAAAGGAAGAACAATAAATATCGCGGGACAATTTCTATTTTAACATTTTCACGTGAATCTGTTTCAATTATTTGCTGCTTTCACAGCATGCCGAATAAAGAAGACAATAATATGACGTTAAATCAAATATTAATGTTACATTAATTTTACTTGAAATTTAAATTATATTTCAGTAGAAATAGAATCTGATTTAAAGTTGTAGAGAAGGGACTAAAGTACCTTGTTTGATACGCAGTGGAAAAAGTAAATGTATTGTCAAACAGAGTTGAAGAATTTTTATCATTTCCTTTCATGGAAATTCCCCTTTTTTTTTCATCTGCCATCCGCACCTCTTTCAGTACATAGGTACTAAGTAAGGATAATAGCCTACGAACTTTCAAAGAAATATGCGGGAATTTCCATGAGAAACAGAAACTAGACGCCATAACGGTTTTCAATTGGCGACATGTGAAAAAAGCGCGCAATTTTCGTTGTCGGTGTAACGAGCAGGTCACGGATAATGAATGAAGTCTCTCGTACAGGAATGCATAAGATTCGCGGGTAAAACGATACTGGTTTACCTTCTTGTCTGAAAAAGCTCATTACACATCATGAATTCCCTTTGCACGCTGGTTGACGTGTGTGCATCTGATAGTCACGCAGTGTTTTGCATTACAAAGTACCATGCAGCATTGGCTTCCAATAAAACAGCAATATGCACATGGGATAATAATTCGAAAAACATACATAATTGCACGTTCAAGCGGATAAAGACGATTACGGGGTTAGGTAGTGAACGAAATAAATTGTCTTTTATTGTTTCACCCTTTGATTATGCAAGCATGAAAAAAATAGGGACCACTTGTATAAATTAATTTTTCGATTATCTAACCTATAATACTATTATACGCTGCGTCATTAAAAAAAAAACGCCTTGTTGGCGTTTAAAACGATGAAATTTTTCCATCATTTTTCAACTATTCAAAGTTTTTCGTACATCAGCTTTCATCAATCGCGTCAATCATCCTTTGTATATTCGATTTTCACATAAATTAATATCCGACACGTTAAATAACGTTGTACGAGGCTTTTACCTTGTACACGTGTAGCAACACCCTCGCGACTATTACGTTATGATGAATGTCGTTACGCTTTTTTTGAGATCGATCTAACATTCAATCCAATTACAAAACAAACACGCTTTCTGGTTCTAATATATTCCAGCTAGTAGCAATATAGAACAAAATGAAACTGATAGAGAAGTGGGGGAAATCTAGCTTCAGTTAGACTGTACGAGATCGAATAGCAGATATCTATATTCGTACCCGTCATTCCGACCAAACGAAATTTAATAATGCTTCCTATCGCAATTCCCGTATAATATTCACCGTGGCTCCGCCACGTGCTGCAATCGACAGCCTCTGTCGAAGATCAATTTCGAACACTTTTTCAGAGAGGTCGCGTCAATCGAACACAACACATAGGAAGTATCGATCAATTAATTTGACGAGAACAGATCGCTGACAATACGTGTCATTTGTTGATTTAATAGAAGACCATCGATTATAAGCATAATTCGCAAGAGAGGATGGTAGAACATGTATCCAGCATTATTTGGAAATTTATTGCAGCCACCACGATTGTTTTTTGATCCTGGTGTAACGGAACTACGATAAAAACGAAACGGGACCGTATTTCAGCCTGAAATTT
>NW_017100262.1:2669631-2748798 GCF_001263275.1 Habropoda laboriosa
AGGAGAAACGTGTCGTGTGTATCTCTGCTGCAATCGTGGACCAATTTTTTTTTTTTAATCTGCGCACAGAACAGTATGTATGTACGTTCTTATCGATCGTAGATCGATTCAGGTGAGATTCATAGAGAGAGAAACTGGTGGTAACCAAGAGAGCGACATGATACGGAAAATTTCGAGAAAATATCGATTCCATTCGTTTGATTAAGTTGTATCGGCTGCACGCCTCGAGAACCATATTTCACGGCTGCTTCATTTTTCTCGCGAGCTCTGACTTCAATGGTGTAGAATTAAACTTGGAGAAGTGATTTGTTTTAGTTAAACGGCTTTCACGATCGTGGAAAAGATTCTTTTTCTCTGTATTAAACGTACAATTGGTATTTCTAGTAAAAGCTAATTAACCGAATTCTTCATGACCTGTCTTGTTAATTTTCGTTACCAAGTTCCTGACGTTTTACTTCTACTAAGCTTCCTAACCTCAAAGATCGTGTAGAACGACATTTCAACACCAATACGTTCAATTGGCTGAACAACCTCTCGATTGAGTATCTCGAAACTAGAGAGACAGTAGAATAATCAGAAATCCCGTACTATCGGAATCTTGAAGTCCCAGCAGAGTATTAGCTATCAGTTGTTCGTTGAAACCCTCTGCTCAATTGTTAACTAACGTTTAACTACTTTTGCAAACAGTCGTCTTCTCTGAATATGCATACTGTTTTCCCAGTTTCATTTCTATGCGATCTTTTGCGTTGAAAAGATCGATTACGTAATATTCACGGTAGATTTCAATTCGCATAGAAAAGACGGAGATCAATCAACGGGGACGTTTTAACAAAAATTAGTAGTTGAATGGGAGTATTTAAACGAAATGCAATTGCATTAATTGTTTTTCGATTTAAATGAAAAGTACGATAAAGTTTCGAGCAATATTGTATTCGCTTTTGTTTTACGTGCGTTGTAGACGAGGCGAAAATTAAAGTTTAACCTAGCCTCTCTCTGCTCAACCAATTTATATTCGCTGTTCCAATTTTTCGGGGAAATTTTTTCCATCATGATATGAACGCGTCTGCTGCAGTCGACTGGAAGTTTATGAAACTTGTATGAACAAATAAAATCTCCCGCTCATCTGAGATCATACATTCATATATTCACATTTGAGTTACGCTGTTTGATTATTCACCTCTTGGTGTGCTGGTTTTTCTTGAAAAGCAATGCTGAAAATTCGTAGGAAAAAGAATGTTTGTCACGAGAATAAAAGTGCAACTTTTTCAATATGAAAAAGTTAATATGAAACGTTGGTATTCTTTTGTTATCACAGGTTTCCGCAATACAATGCCTGGTGCACGACTGCACGTTGCAGGACGGCGCTGTGGAGCAGCGTTTTGGTGCCAATTGTTGCATGTGCCCCTAGTTATCTCGTATTCGGAGTAAGTGCATGCAGTCTTCGATAAAGAATAACTTTCACTCTCTGTGTTTTAAGAGGTGACTCTACAAGCCAAAAAAAGACGAAAATCAAGAATAACGAAATTACGTTTGAGACTTCATTTTTTAGATAAAAGCAGATAAAAAATTTGATAAAATGCCCCTGAGACCTGGCAAACCTTTATACACCGATGTGTAGCAGTAGTACAACTGTAATTTCAATTTTTTAACTATTTATAATTAAAAAATGAAATCTCAAATGCATTTTCGTTTTATTTTGACTTGTAGAATTAAAACCCCTTAAAATTTTCCCCACCATTTACCGAACACCCTGAATGTAACTATATTTTTGAAACCCCCTAATGATTAGATAAGGGAACAGACACTAAACGAAAATGGCACCATGGAGATCGCGTACATCGTCGACTCACAGCACAAGGACTTCTTCTACCAGCTGAATTTCTGGGTGCTAGGGGTGGTCGTAAAACTCCTACCGTGCGTCATTCTCACTGTAATTAGCTGCTGGCTAATAAAGGCTCTTTACAGGTAATTCAAGTAACTCTATATCAAAAGAAATTGAAATTCATTGATCGGGTATTCTTCCTTAGAAACTTTACATTACCTGGCCTAATTACCACCACTTCTCACTTCCTAGACTAAATTGCTCTCGTTACATCAACGTCATTCTATACATGCACCGTAATACCCACAGCTACTGTATCTAACTTGTAAGAGGATCCATTAGAAGATATATTGTAGGTCAAAAGTTCAGAATCATTTACCTGATCGAAATTATTTTACTCCTTCGAGCGTTTATCCCAACGCTTTTATACCCACAAAATCCACATCGAATTCAATCGTGTTTCAGAGCAAAGAGTAGGAAGCAGGCCTTGAAAAACTACAATCAGTGCAAGAGCACAACATCAATGGGCAATGGTATGGTCCCAAGGCGGCCGAGTAAATCGGAGAAAAGAGCTGACAGAACGACGAAGATGCTCGTGGCCGTGTTACTGTTGTTCCTTGTCACGGAGATCCCTCAGGGTATCCTAGGTCTTTTATCCGGCGTTCTTGGCGACTGTTTCTTCCGCAACTGTTATCACAATTTCGGCGAGGTGATGGACATCCTGGCCCTGTTGAACGGCGCCATCAACTTCATCCTATACTGTTCCATGTCCAGACAGTTCCGTACAACTTTTGGCCAGCTGTTCAAGCCGAGGATCATGAAGAAATGGCAGCCAGCCACGCAACAAACCGACGTGCAGAGCACTTACGTATGATGCAGGCTGAAGGGTCTAGAGACTACGCGTCTTTAGAAGAACGAACGTTCTTCAGCAATAGCTCGAAGCGTCGTCTTGTTCTTTATCCGTTAATTTCCTTCGTGAAAAATCGAATTTGTTACGAAAGAATCGATGAACGATAAAACCTGGTAAGGTGACACATTACATAATGTAACAGAGTGATTGGAGGATCAATTTTGTCTTGAGTATAATGAGCCACGTAATGGCTCTGGGCGGTGTTCATAACGCAATTTGATTATTAACCGTTTAAGTGCCACGCGGCGCGATTACGCTTTTTTCATTTGACGTCGAAAAATTCCGAAAATTTTGCTTTCCACATTTTCATTGATTACGACTGTTTGGAAATAACACGAAAAAAAGGAAAAATTGTTTGGATTTTTGTTCAATTCTTTATAAAAAAAATAGACAGATTATAAAAAATAGAATAAAATTTACACTTCGTGGCCCAACGCAGTGGAACTACTCGATGTCGAATACGAGAAGCGCGACCGCGCCTCCTTGGCACTCAAACGGTTAAATTCCATCGTACTTACACTGTGTAAGATAAACGGGCATGCTGTTTTTTAACACAATCTTATTAATTGACAGATGAATGATTGTCGAAGCTAATTGCGTAACTTTTCTTAAACATACATAAGGAGGATAA
The DNA here is from genome assembly GCF_001263275.1 of Habropoda laboriosa. Taxonomy (NCBI): domain Eukaryota; kingdom Metazoa; phylum Arthropoda; class Insecta; order Hymenoptera; family Apidae; genus Habropoda; species Habropoda laboriosa. The sequence goes on from NW_017100262.1 coordinate 2,672,995, forward strand.
GTAGTATTTAAGCGATGAGAAGAAAACCTTGATATTAATCATCTTACGTTTCCAACGGAGCCGCGTTCCTCGAAATAAACAAGATCTGATTGACCCTTTCTTTTTTTATGAAAATCGAAGAATGATGTGCAAATAAAATATCGTCGTTGTACAATTTATAGAGAAGGGAAAGTTTGAAGCATTTAAGAGGGTAACAGTGGCGCGCCAATAAATCGAGAAACTGGCTCCGAATGGTGGAACAAACGGCGAAATTTGTTGTTTCACCAGGGACAAACGCCAGACGCTCGGGAAGCTTAGAATCGATTGAGCTTTCGATGTAAGTTTCAAGACTGTTGCTGCAAATAGCAGGTCTGTTGAAACGAGGAGAACTCGATCTGACGTTAAACTTACACCTAATGAACCGTAGGAAAGCCTAATCCGCGCTTGAATTTAATCGAAGTTTGAACGTATATAGTCGGGAACGATTTCATTTGTACATCTTAAGCACGTACACCTGAATCGTTCGTTGACTATTTGTATTTCCTCGAGCGTTGTTTCACATAATAGCATTAATAATGCGTATAACTGCGTAACGTGAAAATTATATAGGCCAATATTTGCATGCGCAATTATATGAAATTAGTGGAAGGAAGGAACGGTTTTAAAACGCGGAACGGGATCTATCGACGTTTATTTATCCTTCTCTATCGTTGCGATTTACCTTTCGATTCAATAATTTCGAGTAATTCGTTTCCAACGTGATCTCTGTTTTCATTAGGAGTTAGTTGTACCAGTACAATATTTGTAAGGCAAATTTTGCCGATACTGCGCATCGAACGTCTAATAAATTATGCATCATAACGTCGACCGGAAAGGAAACGACGACTGTCCTATCCGTTCAGCAGACAGCGATATTAAACATACCTGACAACGAAAGACTATCGCGAACAAGCTGCGAAACGTAACAAACGATAGAACGACTACGTGCTAAAACTTATATCAATTAGAATGATTAATGCAGCGCAAAGAATAATACACATAGCTGTCTAGTGAAATACTGTACTACAAGCGGACCTGTATATACGCGAAAACATTAGATGTCAAATATTTGTTCTTGTATTATTTTATATGAAAACGAAGAAAAAATATACGATGGATTTTTGGCTATTGAGCCCAGTCAAATCTCCATCCCTTATATATTATATATGGTAACAACAAATTATTTATATGATAGAGTAACAGAATAAACTGTTTCTGCACTTATTAAAACCAGTTTTTTCCAATGTTTTTCAATTCCAATTATACCGTAGCATATATAATAAGGATAACACGAGATACGAGATCTAGGAGCAGCAAGAAAACAGCAACACAATTTTCCTCTAAAATTCTCCCAAACTGTTTCACCTGCTCTTTAAATACAGTTACCGCCGTGGGTCCTCCTGTTTCCAACTCTTTACCCACAGTTTCCACTTTGAAACGTTTGCCTTTAGAAAAGTCCATTGAAACAAGCGCGTTAAAAAAAAAACCCTGTTCGATATTTGGGTCGAGGAGAAATATAAAATAAATTCACATCATCGTATGATTCCTATCTTTCACAATCTCTCTCCTTCTCTCTCTCTCTCTTCTGCTCTGAGAGTAATTAAATCAAACAACGATTATATTATAGTGGAAATGATCGCTATCGATCGTAATCAAGAGTGAAGAAATGAAGGAGTTGAGGTAATCGGCTACTAAACCGGGTCAAGATCGTTCGAATGTTCGTGAAATCGCAACGAGCGGTTCTCTGGCTAATTGCCGTAAAATAATTGGAGCATTAAATCGATTTAGCATGCTGGCTATTGCGTACGACCAGGAATACAGCCGCGACATAATTAAAACGGTGGCAGAAACCGCGTTACATCCGTGCGGACGTGGTTATACAATTATGTAAATGATCGATATCCGTTCCACGACCTTTCTCCACGATTCTCCTCTGTCTCTCTCTCTCTCTCCCTTATGAATATGCAGGCTGGTTCCTCGTAAAAGTGAAGACTTGCCACGGGTAATTTCACTTTCACCGTACGTCCATCGGAAATCAATTTCTTCCGTCGAAATCGCTCCTCCTCTTCTGCCTGAGCGATACTCCGCTGAATTTGCTAACAGCTTCTTTTGTACCCTTGTCTCTCTTCTACACCGTCTTTCATCAGCTAATATTCTCGGAGATTGTTTCAAGAATGGATCAACCTGTTTTCGTTGATATTTTTATTCTATACCGCCGTATTTCACCGGCTAATATTTTCGGAGATTGTTTCAAAAATGGATCAACCTGTTCGTTGATATTTTTATTCCAGCGGTGTGTGCATCGATCGAAGAGGCGCTTCGAAAAATCTGAAATTCCCGACCGGGAATAAATTCTAGTTTATCATTCGACAAACTCAAACGGTACGAGATCATTTTTTCCTCGTATGAAGGAAATCTACGTTTGAAATATTTCCAAGGAATTAAATCGGTTCAAATGGAAGTTTCTTGGAAATTCTCGAAACAATATTTCCACAGGATGATGCGCATCGTAAGTTCGCCAAAGCTTCCAGGAAAACGTACCTATTACACAACATATTTTCTATTACAATTAGAAAGATGCGTAACAGTACCACGTAACGCGAAGTACCATCTAGTACGTTTCCCAAAAGACTATACTTTCCAAGACTCTCGTTTGTCCTATCCAAGAAAACGGAGATAAAATTGCTGGTTCGATCGAACATATTGTTATCCAGAGATAGAGGTAGTCACGGTTCACTTCCCATTTTACTCACAGTTCCCAGGGGATTTTTTCTTTCCGTTATCCTGTTTACCTTGTTCGATCAGCCATGAATGACATACAAACTCTCGCGTATACGCAAACCTCTTTGAATATAATGAGACTTTTCAAGCTTTCGCAGCCTAGATTTTTCGAATTATCAATCGAGACATTTTGGGATAAAGCGATGTCCAATTACTTTCGTGGACCTAAGCTAGCTTCGTTAAGATCCGAAGGACGCGTTAATTGTCGCTTATTGTGCTGCTGCAATGTGCTCTCGAGATTCTCTGCACGCGAAGTTCTTCAAGTTTGAAACTCTATTAAAGCATTTGACAATCGACAATGGAGCGGGTGAACGCGCGAAAGGTAACTGAAAACTTGTCGTTCCACCCGTCATCGAGATCTTTGTTTCTCAGCAAAACAACCAGCATCTTGTTATTCCTCACGCGTGTATCAAAACTGAAAGCACGTTTGTGCCGTTAAATTTATTGCTCCTCGTCTCTCGTTGCGATGCATCGACGTTGCCTCTTCTAATTGAATCTTCACGAACCTTTCGCGTGCCATCGTCTCTTCCTACAAGATGCTTCAAATTAATTATCTTTCCTGGAACCTATCGGATACTTGAGTACTCTCCTCCCTCCACGTGGACGAAGTTTAAACTCTTACTCCTCTGACCTGTCCGTGGATGCTTTCAATCGACGCCGAGTTTCTTTCAGAAGAAAATTTCGTGGATCACGAAATTTGCCAGTTCTGGAAAGAATACGAATGATATACATAATGACGAAACGTATGAATTAGTAAATGATATGTATAATTGATAAGAGTACCGTTCAATTTCGTGGAAGGTTTTCGTTTAAATTGGTATAACGTTTATTGCCTCAAAAGCTTCGATCAAGAGGTTCTCCGTTAATTCGCTTCAATTATTCAAGCACCTCGTTATTCGTCAATTATTGTATAATCGTTCAGATCTCGTTTCTAAATTGATTCTCTAGAACGCACGATATTGAACGTCAAGGTAAGTGTATTTAGCAAACATCGGTTCTGTGGAAAAGTGTATTCACGTTATAACTCAAGTTTTGAAGGTATTGTATAAGCTGCTTTTCTCGACAGAGACTTTGGCGTAAATTTTTCAGGAGGCTAAAGTGTTTTCACGGTTAAACACGCTTGATGGAAATTTCAAATGCCGATCGGCTCTCTCCTTTGATTTTCAGTTGAATAGACAGACATGCATACACACAGGCACATATATATACGCACGAACACATAGATGAGATAGAAATTTGTTATAAATATGCTCGAACGCTCATAAAATTCCCCGTAACAGCGCGATCAAAGATCCAAAGGGCTACTTTCCATTCTTCCCTCCCTTTTCCTCTTGGAAAGGTAATATTCGAACGAGCGAAATATTCCAAGGGTTTCACTATTTGTTCTCTTCTGTGACATTCGAAACGCAAAAAATTCCACCTTTTTCAAGTGTCTCCGTTTTTCAAGATGAACGTAGATAAGCGCGCGTCACATTCGAAACGCGCAACTTTAACCGTTACACTATGAATTAGGCGAGTAGCGTGTAGGTAGTAGTAACTAACTCGAGAAAGAAGTTGTACCAAACTTTTAATCAAGACGTACAAGCTTGTGGCCCGCTGAACTATGCAAACTCGTTGATATATCGTTCAGAGAAAACTGAAACGACTGCGGTCCCGCCTGAAGGCAATTTGCCAAGGAAACACGATTTAATTGCTTCTCTGATACACTTGTTTCTGGATTACACTTCAACTGAAAGGTATCACGAACAAAGAAGCCAAGTAGAATTTAATAGAGAGACTTCCAATAATCCGTGAACGAAACGAAGTGAATATCATCTCTTCGATACACTCCCGTTTCGTCTAGCCTTCTACTGTAACCCTCTGCTAATCCTTGACACTTTTCAAACAACACCCAATGGGAATGTACAAGCTAATGTGTCGCGGTCATCCAACGAAACTTAAATGAGAAAACTGGCTCTCCTTGACACGTGGCGGATGTTGAACGAGCAAGGATAAGGGACAAGGTGTCTATAATAAATAAGAAAGAAGAATAGGAAGAAACTTGAACAAGTCTACGTTAGTGTAGAAAGTGAAAATCTCTGAATTATTCTCCATAGAAAATTCACGGAGAAACATTAATATAGTAGGTATGTATATTAAAATGTTGAACGTGGCAGGTAGTCGACAAAGAAACTTTCCGATTTTTGACTCCAACAAGTAATCTCCCCGCTTCTTCAAACTTCGTCTGAACTAAGAACTCTAGTAGTCTCCTCCTCTTCTTGAGTACTGACGGCCGTCCTTTCTTGCTGAAGTTTCGTCGACAGTTTCTTCGCTGTCTGCGTTATCTGCAACGAAACGAGGCACTGTACAAGCAACAGTAAGGCAGATGGTCTTTATTATCGTCTTCTTCAAGGATACTTGCCTGTTCGTCCACGTCAATCACAGCTGTAATATCGTTTAGAGCTGTTAAAAATTCAGCTGCATCGCTTCTTTTGCCCTCAGCCTCCAACACTATCGCGTAATTGATTAATGTTAGAGGATCCTGAGGAGCAAGAGCGTGAGCCTTCTGGAGCACTTTCTCCGCACCCTCCAAATCGTCCAGACGCTTCAGTGCAACTAGAACAGAAAATTCGACGTTCCATTACGATCATTCATCAGCGTAGAAACGCAACGGAGAGAGTAAGTTGAAATAGATAAGATTGGACTTTCTTATACGACAATGACACACGATCGCTCGTTCTTTATCTCTAAAAGCTGTCCTGGACGCTTTTGTAAATTCAATACGGACATATTTTATCTGTTAGACACACTTGGTTCCACGGTGGAAGTGCACGGAAAATGTTAAGAGTGCCACGAGAAGAAGGCCCTTAACGTCACATAGTAGAATGCTATTATTTATGACGAGATAAATTCGAAATCAGCAAGGGACTCTCTTCGTTGTATTCTTACTCTCTCTCTTGTGTGTACGTGCGCGTCCTGCGAATTTCTATCGATCTGTCCACACGATGAAATGTTTAACCCTTGACTGAACGAAGAGGGAAACAGGTAATCTATCTTTCTTTTTGAAAAGGGTTTCCATTCGATTGGCTGTAACGGATGGAGTTATATTACATCCATCGAAATTAAACGAAACCGTCCATTCCATTCCAATCGAGGGCTACAATAATGCCTTCAATAAGAAAAGAAATACCTACACATCGGAAAACTTACGTCCAAGCAAAAGGTAAGGCATATGGTTCTTCGGTTCGACGCTGACCGCTGAGCACAAATAAATGGCTGCTGAAGCTGGTTGGCCGGTGGTGAGAAAAACCATGCCCAAATTATAAGCTGGCAGAAAGGCCATGGGACTAAGGTAGTGGGCTCTCTTCAAGCAGCTAATCGCCTGGAAGTAATTAAAGCGGTTAAACCGATTTGTCCGGCAATTACGTCGACGCGATCAATGAACAAAGTGACGCCTGTGTGAATCACAGTCATTGCACGGGAGAAGATACGCTGATAATTATACCATAAAGCGGTTGACGTGTGTCTAACACCGTGATAATGCAAATTGATCGCGCCGAGTGCTGATTAAATCACGCGAAACTGTCCTCGAAATAGCCAACAGATTTCCACTCTACGGTGAGAGGAGATTTATAAAAATGAACCTCGATAAGATAGACACGGTATCGTGGGTAACGCGTGACCAGGCATGATCCTTTTTTCTTATCCCCTTTAGAAGGGGGCCGTTTCTCTCGTCCCTGCCGTGTCTTATCGGCGACAAGGTAACTAAAGCTGAGCATTAAACTTAATCCACTTAACTTCAGGAACCTCTGTTACTACTAACAAGTAACCACGTCCAGTGGAATAATGGTGTGATGTGGATTAAAGAAACTTTCGTTCCGTGCACGTTACTGTTACCTCCGTCGTTGTATTTCGAGCAACGAGGTAGGCTCTGGAATTCTTTCAACAGAGTCTACGTTGTGAGAATATTTAAATATCGGTTCGTTCTTTAATTCTATTTATGGTGTCGTTTCGTTGACAGAGAAGGGACCATTTTCTCCCTTGTTGAAATAACTCCTCGAGAAAAAGAAGGTTGATCGTGGTTAAATATTGCCCCTTGAGTTTTCGTTCGGCTGCTTTAAAGGGGAAAGTGGTTTGGCCTGTATATCCTTTGCACAAAGTATCTCTCTTTTCCCTCAGATCCTATGCAAACTCTTCTGTTAAAACGAGTGAAAAACGTGCCTTCCTGTCGATTGATAAACTTCAACGATACTCTTGAGTACTTTCGATCTACAGATAGGATAAATTCGTCATCTCGGTGGATCTTGAACGAAGGGCTGAGTTTCTCATTAAGAGACAACCCGGCGCATAATTCGCATTCACCGATTTTCCATCGCTTCGGCAACAGCCAGTAGTGTGCAGTACACGCTCCTGCGTTGTCCCTTAATTGAGTTCCCCTGGGACGCAAGTGTGTCCCGACCGTCATTCTGAGAACCCTGCTGGCGCGTGCACCATCCCCTTTAATGAGCCTTAAATTAATTATCGTCATTAAATCCGGCAGTGTGCACGAATTTCGCCTTGTCGTGGATAAAGTCCGTGCTTGGCTTGCGACACGCCACGTCCCAGCTTGGAAAAATCTTGCAACGGCCTTTATTCTTTCACGAACCACGATACATCGTGTTCTTTCGAGCACAGATGAAATGTCACGTGCCGTGATTTCATCCTTCTTCTTTCCACGACTATTCCTGTGTAGCTTCAACACTTTCAAGACGACAGCGAAATTTACGAAAATTTGTATTAACATTGATACTTAATTTTTCAATATTTAATCTTTTCACCTATTTAATATTTGCGTATTTTTCATGGAGCGTTAGAAAATAATGTAAAGATCCACCGGTGGATCACGTCGTCTATTGAATCTTTTATAAAAGATAAAAATGATCCATCGATGAATCACGTCGGCAAATGAGAGTATAACTCGATGACCCACTGTTGGTTCACACTTCGATTAGTATTACATTCCGAATAATTGCATTCAATCGAAGATACTCACAGCAACGAATTTCTGTTTGCCATAGAAGCACATCCCCGCATTGTTCCATAAGGCGCACGATTCCGGGATCGATTTCGCGGCTACCTTGTACTTCGACAGTGCCACGTCGTATTCCTGGTGATTCTGAAAAGTACGGTGAACGTTTTAGCCTGTCGAGCGAAGTGAATTCCAAAGCTGCGCGTGTCTCTAATTAAATTCTTCAAGAACATTACTGAAATGCTGCACGTGCTTTACACTCGAAGGACTACTTCATCCTTAACAAAACTCTATCAAGCATTGTTCTGTCCTAACGATAGTACTATCCGAAAATGCGAACAAGTAGTAAACGAGCTACTCCCCCTTGTGATACGAATTTCGTTATTTAATTAAGATGTGATATATACTGAGATTCCACAACGAGAAATTAACAAAGATTGTACGAATTTTAAATCAACACGAAAAAAATTTAGAACAGCACATAAAGTATATAAAGAATAGAAGAATGTTGTTTTTTTTTAATTTTCTTTTATTTTCTTTTAAAGTAGAAATGTTTTTATTAAGTTTCTCATAGTTTTTCGATAAAACGTCATTTAATGTGAATTGAATATTTGATATCAACGATTACGTTCAAGAAGAGAAAGAAAAGAGAAAGGAAAGCCTCAGGTAGGTCTGTTATGCGGAAACAATTTCTCTTCCCTTTGAATTCACGGATTAACATCGTGCCAGGAATACTTTGAAAGCGCACAAGGTATACACTTACCTGGATTACATAAGCTATCGGTAGAATTGCTTTGGTGCAGTTTGGAGAATGGCCGAGTGCAGTGCCGAATTGCTGAAATGCTCGTTGAACGTCGCCAATTTTAAGGTAGAGAAGTCCTAATTCAGTTGCGGCTTCGATGCTTTCAGGATTCTCACTGAAAAGACAGAGAAATGAGATGAACTTGCCGTTGCACTCGAAGAAAAAACACCGTTTCAAGAATTTTTACGATTATTCGTAAATGAGATTTCTCTCAAGCACGTCACTTTCCGCATCTCGATTATTCGAGATATACATATGTATGTAGTTCGATTGAAATTAGGTCGCTGGTATATTTTTTAAATATCTTTTTATTCGCAGTTTCATAGTTTCATCTATTTTTTTTTAACTGGCAAAGAGATTGTTAAAAGGCAGAACGTTGTATAAAGCAGAAATCGATGTTTTACAACCTTGGACAGTACAAAAAAGCCTTGCATAAGAATTAATGTATATCCGATAAAAGAATGATACGTACTTCGATTCATCGAGAGATGACCTGATATACGCTAGATCAATCATTCACGTCAAACGAGTCAGCGTTATTCAAGAAGTCAAAGAAGTATAGAATGGTAATGAACGCGCCGTGACAAATTATCTGGTCGGCATTGTTCCTGTTTACTCTGCATCTTTTTTAATACAAGATTTATACCTAGTTTGCAATGAGAGGTAGAACATAATACTCTTGTAGTGTATCGTAAACAAGAACATTCGAGCCGACCATCTCTAGGCGCTGGAATTAAATCTGCACGCGCAGGATGTTCGCGAGGTCAGACGGCTGTACATCGTTGAAATACATTAAAAAGAGAAACGACGATGACATGAGCTGTCTTTATACCTGAGAGCAGCCATGTAAGCGTTCCGTGCCTCTGTAACATGATCCTCAAGGAGGCAAACTTTCGCGAGAGCGACATATGGTAATACGTTTTTCGTTAACTCGATCGACCTTTTCAGATGCCTTTTCGCCTCCTGCAGTTGGTTTAGTTTCATGTAACATTCGCCTAGGGGGAAAAAAACCATTCGATTTATTAACTGATTCTCATCTCACAAACTGTATGACTCATGGGTAACGATATTTGGAATATTTTTACGATCTATCTTATCTTGACTATTCAATGAACAAGCGTTTGTGTACGTCCATTTGAAAAGTTAGCAACTTGCCTAGGTTGAGATAAATTTCCCAGTCTAGTATATTCGATATCTTTTCAGCTTCCAAATACGCGTCGACTGCACGCCTGTGGCTCCCCATTATCAAGCTATTAAATTGTTAACTTCGTCGAGAATTAATAGAGATAATTGATAAGAATTATAAACGACATTCTTGAAATTTTCTTCTACGAAATATCGGATATGAAATGTGATGTACTATGTTCAACAAACTTGCGAGAACTTTTGAGAAACAAAATTTCTCGCAGGTTAATAAGAATATCAGAGAAATCGTTGTTCTGGATCGTTTTATTTCAACTGGAACAACAGACGTTTCTTATGTTACAACCTAATTAGATTGAGTAGCGTTCCATCGGTATCTGAATCCGATCTCGTTCTCGAACGGCGCAGCTGAAATCGAATTTCCTTTACTTACAACGACTTCGCTATCTGCTTCACGTTATTAACGTTCGTCGAGTTGACGTTATAGGCGGCTTGAAAGCAATTCAACGAGTCTTGAATTTTTCCTTCTCTCCTCAGTATTAAACCCTGTAACATCGAGAACATTGAGCATTTTTCGAATATTGATATTTCAATAAATAAATAATTGGCAGAATTGAAAGTTTTCCTTACTTTCAAGTAATTCGCGTACTCGTTGTGTTCGTTAGATCTCATTAATTCCTGATCGATTAAGATCATGCAAGTTTTATACTCGTGCCGCGTGTAATGCCGATGCAACAGCCAATTGTTGCTCTCTATTGCTGGTATATCCGGTGCTGATTCGGAAATAAAGAATATACGATGTTATACAAGGTGTCTCATAAGTTGCTTTACCATTTAAAAATTGAATAAACTTCTTTTTTTTAAATCTGAAATAAAAATTTTAAAACGTATAATAGAAAAATAGTTATTCAATTTGTAAACGATGAAGTGACTTATGGAACACCCTGTATTACCAATTAAAAAAAAACGCGTACACATTTTAACGTAGAAAGAACTTCGTAATGCATTCTTAAACAATTGATGCTTTCACATCGTAAGATTCTAATAGAAAATCTATTTCCAATTATTCCATTATTGTAGAATTTAGTATCAGAAAAGCTTTATTAACGTTCTATAAGTGTATCTTTATCAACGACAATTTTAATTTAACTTTTAGCGAGCATTTTACACGTGTACATGATGTCAGTGACGTAGAATGAAAACTTAGCACAAAACGTGTGCTTTTGTAGTAATAAAAACTAAAAAAAAAAAAACCTTTCTTTCCCTTGTCATTTCTGAGCCGTTGTGAAACAGTCATTTGTTGTTGAATGCGGCCATTACTGAGAATATTGTTAGCCATTGTTAGAACACAGTGGTAATATTACACGAGGACGTTGTAAACTATTCTTTTACGTCTACTCGTTATGCAGGCTCCACCTACCCCAATGTTGTTGCTATTGTTTGTCATGACAACCCTTGTTTTAAGGCCTCTTCACACTAAATCGATTCAATTAGAGTAACATTGAATGTATACAAAATTTTATATACATATATTATAACTGTACGTATGTAATACATTATGTGGAAAAAGCAAATGTAGATCTTTTTTTTTTTAAATATAATGTTTATTATAATTCTTAACATGACATAAGGAAAGTATACGTTGAATATTAGAATATCTTTTTTCCTCCTACGCACATGAAGTAATATTGATAATTGAAATTAAAAGATTAAGCCTCGAATACACAGTGAACTGTAGTATCTTAATCATATTTTCCTATCGCCTATAAGCAAAAATATATGTAGATAGTAGTAACTAATAAAATGTTTCTTTATTATAAAGATATAATAAATAAAGTAATTGTTAAAAGGAAGTTTATCATTGCATTGACAAAAGAACATTTTTAAATGATACAAAAAAATGTAAAAATTAAAATAAAACGAATGAAAGATAGAAAAGTACCCTGCGTAAGACATGTAGCGCCATCGAGGTGATAACAAAACTACGGGACGTCATCAGCGCATCAACATGGTTACGGGTAGTTGTTCCGACGCGATAAAGAGACGAAAAAGTTAAAGTGATCTTTTATTGAAATTGTAAAAATTGCGAGTCAAGAAAAAAAAATACATAAAAGTTGAAAATACAAATTACGTATTTGACGTGTAAAAAGTACCACATAAGTGTTTAATTAGAGAGCATAAAGTGCTCCTGATTCCATAATTCCAAAATGTAGGGGAATCGCCAGAGCATAAATTAATCGCCAGTGCCGAAAAATTAAGGGTTACCTCTAATGTGAGTCGATTCTACTTTGAAATTCTGTATTAGCATAGTAAAACATCGTTATTTATCCTCGTTGCAACTTTTATAGGTTATCTTATGTACGACCACTGTTTTATACATTTGCCGCTTGTCCACCTGTTATCAGTCACAGATTCAGCAAATACATTTTTAAATATACGCTTTCTATTACTTTTATAGTACATTATATTGAACATCATCAGAGATGAACTTGTAGCTAAAAATAAGACAATTAAATTAGTGAAACCTTGAACATTGTTTTTTTGTCCCTCATTTTAATCCTTTGTTTCCTGTCTTCATTCTTTCCATCATACATCCTAGCACACACTTGATTGATTTACATAATAATTATTATGCAAATTATACCCTATGTATTAATTTCATTATGTAAAACGTGTATACTAAGTATTATTTGCTTGTATTTCATTTTAGAAAAATTAATTAACTAAAAGTGTTATATTGATAACTCCTTATGAATTATTATACTGATAGTTTTCTTTAAATTAACATGCAGCAAAATAATATAAACATTTCCTAGTAATTGTGCAATATTAATTTTCTATTTTACATAAAAAATTTCAATCTTTTAAATAGATATATTACTTGTAATTTATAATTTTCATTAATTGTATTACCATTTTGCAGTGATCTGTTTTATCATGATGTCATAATTAAAAGGGAAAAGGTTACTAGTTATATCATGAGCTGCTCTGTAGAATTGAGACAACGTCGACAACAGGGGATGGCGGAGGATCCTCATAAACTTGCAGCAATGATGAATAAATCTCAAAGACTTGTATTAGGACTTTTGGTTTTACTACTAGTTGATATCATTTGGGTCTCAAGTTCTGAACTTACTAAAGTAAGAGTTACCTAAAACATTCATTTTTTAATTATCTATAAAATTTTCAGACATACCTAATAATATGGTTTTTATGTTTCAGTACATTTACAGAGAAGCAGCATTTGAAAAGCCATTTTTTAGTACATATGTAAAAACATCTATGTTTACATTTTATTTGCTTGGTTTATGTTTTTGGCCTCCATGGAGGGATCAATGTAATAAACCAGCAACATATATGGTATATTTAGACACACATAATTTTTTCAATAAAATCAATATGGTACTTACTCACTGACCCATTTTCTTATTTCAGTTTATAGATCCTAATGTGGAAGATGATAATTTCTATTCAGAAGCTAATACAAGTTTGGTAAATAGAAATTATTGTGTTATTATCCTAATGACATTTTCTTACTTCTAGTTTGCTATTAATAATAATAATAACACAAATTTCCATGATTGCAGAGTGATCCAACATTTGTTCCAATAAAAACACCAGATCACTGTGATCGTTCTTCAGGCACAGAAAGTGATGATTCATCAATACGCTCAGTAAGATTTAGTAAATTAGCAGAAGTTCGTCATATGTCAGAAAGTGATGCCACAGAAGCACTATTGGCAAGACTTAGTTATCAAGCAAGCTTGAGAGCTGGAGAACATGCAAGACGGCAAGCTAATAAATTTTCTGTTCAAAAAGTTGCTAAAATTGCCCTTATGTTTTGTTTACTTGTAGGTATCTGTTTAACAGGTTGCAAGTGTATGTATTTTAAATTGATATAATTTTTATATTGCAGTGGTTCATGGCGAATTATACTTATCAAATATCATTAGCAAAAACAGAAGCAGGAGTTGTAACAGTATTGTCATCAACTTCTAGTTTATTCACATTATTCCTAGCTGCCTTTTTCCCCAGTAATGGAGGAGATAAGTTTACATTATCTAAGCTAGTTGCTGTCTCTGTCAGCATTCTTGGACTAGTATGTACAATTACAGAAAAGTCTTTAATACAAAAAAAAAAAAACAATATTTTAACAATATTTTTAATCCTTAGGTACTAGTGGGTCTTTCAGATTTAAATATAGAAACTAGTAGGATACCCACAGGCATAATATTGGCCCTAGTCAGTGCATTTTTTTATGCCGCTTATATTGTATTCCTAAAACGAAAAGTAGATCATGAAGATAAGATGGATATTCCAATGTTCTTTGGATTTGTTGGACTTTTTAACTTGACACTATTATGGCCCTTGTTCTTCATCCTCCATTATGGCCATTGGGAAGAATTTGAGTGGCCAAACACTCATCAGTGGACATTTTTAATTATTAATGGTCTTATTGGTACAGTTTTAAGTGAAGTGCTTTGGTTGTGGTATGTTTAAAAACTATATTAAGCTTAATATTTATTTAACATCATTTTCATCTCACATTTATTTATTTATAGGGGTTGTTTTTTAACATCATCCCTCATGGCAACTTTGGCAGTTAGCTTAATTATGCCAATGTCAATGATAGCTGATGTTTTATTAAAAAAGGTCCAGTACCCTTGTATTTTCTATCTAGGAACCATTCCAATGTTATTAGCATTTCTGACTGTATCCCTTCTATGCTATTATGACAACTGGGATCCAGTCATGGATTTAATAAAAAGAATTTACATTTGGATTTGTAGGAAAAATAGATCAATAAGGTACTATAAAAATAAAAGCTCGTAAATTTTAATTTAAGTAAAGGTACCATAATAATATTTTTTATTTTAGAATACCAGACCTTGAAGCAGAGCAAACAGAATCGCTCATAGGCATAAATAGCGGTGAACACGAAGCTTAACTCGACAATAACGAGAAAAATTATGTAATAAATGTGTTTTGTGTATGTATATTTCTACACCTATCAACAAATGCTTCGTCAATATGCATAAAACATTATCAGTGTACTGTGTATATGTCTTCTTAATATGGATATCTCCTTTAATGAAAGGGTTCTGTATATAATTGAAACTAAGTGATCCATGCATATTTAATTGCAACGCATTTTCACGAAGCATTACACAAGTAATGCTAAGCATTCTAAAATAGTAGTTAGAACTTTTCTTTCTTCAAGGTATGTGTTACTGTATTAATTTGCCATACAAATTATGTTTGATCTTTATGTAGAGTATTATAATAATGCCAGACAATAATTGCACATTGTTCGATATGCACATTATTTGGAAGCAACATCTATAAGTTCGTTATTTTTCTTGTTTATTTTAGAAAGTCAAACAGAACAATTGTTTTTATACTATCTTAAAAGAATTGTCATATTGATCAATTTCCAGTTTGCTTGATTTCTTCTTTTGAAGAAATTTTTATAATTTTTATGATGCATACAGAATTAAGGGTATTAAACATTGCATTTAGCTTTTGTATTTATCGCAATTGTTAATAAAAAAAATTGTAGTATATGAATTGAAAATGAATTGTGATGTTTTATGCAACATAATAAGTAGATTGTGATAAAATTGTTGAAAATATTACATTTTTGTTAGTAACACCATACTATCGTTTAATAATATGTGCAGTTTACAGTAATCTACGAAGATATAAATGCTGTGTACACTCTTCAGTTTCTCGATCTTCCTAAAAAAGAAAATCACTTACACCTGTGTTTATAAAAGTCTGAGAAACAAAAGAGTACTTACTTCATATTTACAGATTACTTAGAAAAAAATGTAAGAATTGTAGAAGAGTTTAATTTATGTTTTGTTACATATTTTCAAAACAACTTAGTGCGTATTGTTGTGTAAAAATATTTGTTAAATATTACGTACTTATTCAAAATGAAGTGTGCCCTAAATTTTAAGACAACATCAGTGAGATATTTGTGCAATTTTAACAATGTAAGACCGTAAAAATGGAATTATATTTAGATTTTGGACCAATTTCAAATTCAATAATACTAACAAATGTGGTGGCCAGGGAAAAGTTGAACATTCATCAATGCATTTTATGGCATACAACTTTTATATTTGATAAGAATGATAACTGTATCATCTTTCTCAAATCTAGTCAAAATAACTATACAGATACATTCCTTTGTCGATGTATCTCTTACATGCAACATAACATCTACAATCAATTTATTTATTCATAAAGACACAGACACATATGTGTATGTACAGTTTACTATATTGATTATTTGATTTATAGATAAAACAATGTGAATAATTTTTGTTTCAATAGACGATGCGCACAATTATTTTTATTATGTTTCAACAATAAAGTATATTTTAAAGGAATGATTAAATATGTGTTATACGTTTACAGTATTTACACAAATTTAAACTTTGCACATACATGGTATGCATACACATACATAATAAAAAGTTACATTTCTTATATCATAAATTGTAATATTTTTTAAGCAAAATATTAAAAAATCCCTATACAAGTATGAAACTAGCTTGATATTGTGATATAATTATTATGGTGCGCAAATATACTTTAATTTAGTGTAACATAAATCAAGCTATAAGATACTGATGTAGATCATAGTTATCTGTTCCTGCAGCTACTACAGTTGTATATTTATTGTACATACAATATTTTAATATTAAGATTAGAATGATATACATATTATATAAATACATATGTCATTAATAAAACAAAATGACTGATTGTCAACACCTTCGATCTTTTTGTACAGAAAGCTATTGATTCTTATTAAGAATAAACGTGTTTGTTCCAATATGAAACTTCTTTTGTAATTGTACATGTACAAAACATCTGACTTCAGGAAAAACAAGAATAATCCTACTTGAAGTACTACTACTTTGTGAAACGTGAAATTAACGTTAAACCTGTACAGTTTTTGTATTTCTTCTAATATGAATAGTTTTTATAATTAGTCCAGGATCAACAAACACAAATGTTTTGAAAAAACTAGAAAGTTTTGCAATGTATGATTGCTTCAATATGGCATACCAAGATAATACAAATGCTGTTCAGTTACACATTAAAAGTAAGGATAGCATAAAATGTTTTTATAAAACGGTAATGTAGCATTTAGATGATGCATGTAATTTTAGTTAACAGTGAAAATTTATTACCAGTTCCACAGAAATATAATTCAGGATCGTTGCGGTAAGTATTTAAGTTGAGTGTTTATCTTTTGTTGAAGAAAGTACCATTTATTCTAATTGTTAGTGTACCAGCTGATCCTTCCTGGCCTAAAATACCGCAGCGTAAATTAGCTGACGATGCCGGTGATACCATTGAACCTCCATGTATAGTTACTTTAACAGGAACTCCTAGAAGAAGTCGTACTGTGGTTCATACACCACTGAATCAGTAAATAGATTTAAATGTTGTATTATTTTACATAGACTGTACTAATAAGAACTTGCATTTTTATATTTGAAAATACAGATCTCCCAAGTCTACAGTAACCAGAGATAGTGCATATTCTTCTTTTCATCATCAAAAAGCTACTTCAAGTATGCACACTTTAAAACGACTTCCTGGTTACGTCGATCCCCGTTTCAAAAAGTATCTTACTTCTTCCACATACAATATAGAAGTGAAACCAACGTAAAAAGACACATGTATATTTTTGAGCAGAGTGACAAATGTTAAAAGGAGTCAAGTAACATCAACTGAATCATTACAAAAAAAACCGAATCAGTCTGATATTGCTACCTCTATAGAACATCTGCAGAGAAGAGAAACTGAAAAACCAATACTTGGAAGGAATATAAATCTGTATGTTAGCTGTAATTGAAAGTATATTACATATCACAATCACTTTTCTGATTTCTACAATTACTGTTATGATAGGAAAGAAACAAGAATACAAGGAGTGGAAAAGCCTCATAAAGAAGAAAAAAAGAAATCAGCACAAAATTATAAAGAAAACAACAAGCCTAATATCAACCAAGGACAAATTTCAGAACAAAATCATTCTACAAATAATTCAGAATTTAAAAAACTGGTTAATATTACAGAAAATACTAATAAAAATGGAATTGCAGAAAGAGATAAATGCATAGAGAATTCTGAACATGCATCAAGGGCACCAGTTAATGATGCAAATACTCAAGTGAACATTGCTCCTTCACCAGTGCAAGTATATGTTCTAATATTTCATAATTAAATTTCTACTATGAATTTTGATAACAGGATAAGTTCTTTTACTACTTTAATGTATTTAGGAAAATAATGGACAGTTGTTTTTCGTGCTAGACAAAACAATGCAACCACATCCTTTAAATGCGATTACAGTACCGCGGGAATATGTGAATCAATGCTACAATGTACAACTTCCAATCCTTACTTACCAAAACATACCAATGCAAGTATCTTCCACAGGAACGGAAAACGTAATACAGCAGTCTGTAACTTCTTCAGAGTATAAAGACCAAAGCAAAACTTCGCCTTTAATGAAGAAGGAATCTGAACAGCATGTTCATTTAAATCAGGCACAAAATACAAACCAATCTATACCTCCCATTAACAGTAATTATTTTATAATCATTATTTACAACATTTTATTTTCCATTTGTTAACGTTGCACCTTCTTTTTTTTTTTAGATACTGAAGTAAAAAATGTTTGTGAACAGGCAAATACATCAAAGGTACAAAGTAATGTACCTGAAGGAAGTAGAAAAAGCTGTATAAAGTTGGGTCACCCAGAAAATTCATTTGTACCTGAAAAACTGGTGGATTCTAGTGATTCTGAGTATTACATTCCTAATATAAATAAAAAGAATGTACATGGTAATACTTTCCAACGTTTAAAGGTAAAGAAAATTGCAAGTGATACAAGTGGTGAAGAAACAACAGACTCTGAATTTACTGCACAAAAAAATATTCAAAAAAAAGAATTTACCAATGCAAATAAATTCACACCAAA
Organism: Habropoda laboriosa; assembly: GCF_001263275.1. Classification (NCBI taxonomy): domain Eukaryota; kingdom Metazoa; phylum Arthropoda; class Insecta; order Hymenoptera; family Apidae; genus Habropoda; species Habropoda laboriosa. The sequence continues at coordinate 2,691,736 of NW_017100262.1, forward strand.
AGCAAACAAGATTATTGCAGATATTATGCATGATAACATTAAAAGTTTAGCTCAAAATCATGATCAAATAAATCTTCTATCAAAAGAAAATGAATTTAACAAATCAGTATCTCAGTCTAATGAAATCACTGCTGATCAAGATCAATCTTTACATCAAAATTACAAAACAGTTACCTGTGACACAAAAGCAAAAAATAAATCTGAACAAAATCTGGTTTTTGCAAAAAATGAATGTACTAGAAAACTTTGTCGCAATTCCGAGCCATATGTCACGTTCAAGCAAAAAAAGGTATCAGCTAAATTTTCCAGAAAAGCCAAATCTTATTTCCAGAAGAATTCTCATTCAGCATTAGTGGATTCTGACTACACTTCAGTATGGCCTAATTGTCAATATAACAAATACAAACGTAATCAAACAAGCATTCATAAATGCAATAATTATAAGGCAAAAAAAGGTGGTCATTTTAATCCTGTACCGGGGCATGAACGGAATATAAACGCACGAATAGAAAACACTTCGAATTGTAGTGAACAAAATTATTTGCAAAATAATGAGCAAGCTGATTTGAGTCAAGAAATACCAAAATGTTTGTCAAAAGGTTGCTTGCAAAGGGAACATTGCAAGTGTGAAACATCACCAAGGTCAAACACAGATGATATGAATGAAAGACCAAAAGGCATTTCTCCAAAAACTCAAGAATTATTAAATAAAAGTTACTGGTTGTACTACAACAAATTAAGGCACAAAATAAAGAATGCAAACAGTATTGAGCAACAGTATCCCTACCGTTTGACAATGGATACGTTTGAAAAAGGGAAAACGGGAAAAACCACTGAAGTACATGATAAAGAGTTAAGAAATCAATTAAAAGTGAATCCTGAACTCCAAACATTACAACAGTGCACAGCTCTTTCTACAATGATCAATAAAGCATTGTAAGTTACATAAAAAATAGGTTTCTTCATACATTAGAAGGAATAATAATTGTATCTTTTTTAACTGCATAGAGACTCAAATCTTCAGTCAGATATTATGAAAACAGAACAATTATATATGAATGACAACATAAAATCATGTTTAAATCCTATAGCTGGAGTGCAAAATGCTAATACAAAAAAAATTATTCCAAACTTGATGAATAATGAACCTGTGTTCAATAAAGTAAACTGTAATGGTGATAGAATGAATGATAAACAATTTTTGGAACTCAAATCTATCAGTAAGTATTCATTTTAGTTAATGTTTTAAGTTTGATGATCCTTATAAAAAACTTTTTAAAATTTGTAGTTTTTTTTGGTGGTATGATGTATATCTTAATAATACTTTTGCCAATGTTGTACGACTATTTTTACTACGAAGATGACTATGAAAATTTAACTTATTTGGAACTGATAATGGATTACATTCTATCTTCATTTCAAGAAGCGTTTGGCGATATTTTCAGTGCTGTAAAAAAACTTTTTTTCTATCCAGTAAGATTATGAACGAAAGTAGAATATTCGCACAATTTTAGTGAATCACGCTAACGTTTAAATTTTACATACTTTTTATACAATTTTTAGCATGCATGTAAAAAATGCACCAAAATCGCATAAAAATTAACGATGACCACCGCACCATGTGCAAGTTTAAAAAAAATGTTTTACTGTGGTTTCTTCTTTGTCTATTAATTGATATTTATTTTTGTATTAAACGTGTATTTTTGTTATTGATTCTGTGTGTGAGCGCTTACATATTTGTACACGTATATTTACAATTAAAAGATTACTTACCTTGACAACTTTTTGATTCTATTCCAATATTGTTCGATAAATTTATTCCGAAAAAAAGCGCGAATGTTCAAATCGAAACGAACAACGAACCACCGGTCATTTTCGGGTATCTTCGTGAAACATCGTGTACGATAGTAGTGTCATCAGTAGACGAAAATTAGAAATACAATTTAGCCGTGGAGTACAAATGCACTGTGCACACGTTGATTTCGGTCATTTTGCCTGGAGATCTCCAATCCAGCATCTACGGGAGACCCGCGGTTTTTAACATCGATACCGAGGCAACGTGTACAATACTTCATCACACAGTAGTTGCAATATAATTAATTTTACAATTTAAAAAATCTATTACGGAAGGAAAGGTTACGAATAATCATCGATTAAAAGAAAAATGATGGCAGACTATGTGATCGGTGACACAAAACCAGATGATGGACTCTCAGCAGCACAATTATTTGCAGCCGGCGACGGTCTCACCTACAATGATTTCATTATTTTACCGGGTTACATTGATTTTACCGCCGACGAGGTTGATCTACTGTCGCCGTTGACAAAGAATATCATGTTGAAAGCACCGCTAGTATCATCTCCTATGGACACAGTTACAGAATCCGACATGGCTATTGCCATGGCTCTATGTGGAGGAATCGGCATAATACATCATAATTGTACGCCTGAATATCAAGCCAACGAAGTGCATAAGGTATATTTCTTTTAATTTTAAATGTTTCTGTTTGTGCTGTAACAACCGCGCAGTTCTTATTGTGCTTGCGACAACTTCGCAAAGCACTCCCTCATTTGCTATTCATATAGAATAGATACAGGTTTCATCTCACCTTGCGCGCGCGCGATTTTCTTTTTTATACAAGAACATCGCTGTCACACAATAACATTATATAGATGGATAATAAATATTTACTTGTGGATAAAATAAAATAATTGAGTAGAACCTTAATAGAACATTTCTTGCTTTATTAGATTAGTTACATTAATCTCATTTGTGTCCATATTTCTATATGCATATTGTGGTCAAAAAAAATATAAATAAAATTGTTAAATATTAATATCTTGCATTAATGTTTAAGATTAATAATGATTGAGTTTTATATAAAAAGAAAAAACTTTTTGTGATTCTAGGTCAAAAAATATAAACATGGATTCATTAGGGATCCAGTTGTTCTATCACCTACTCACAAAGTCAGTGATGTTCTGAATGTAAAAGCTGAACATGGCTTTTCTGGTGTACCTATCACAAATACAGGAAAACTTGGGGGTAAATTGTTAGGTATTGTTACATCCAGAGATATTGACTTCTTAGAAAGTTCACCAAATCAACAATCTACAAAGTTAGAAATAATAATGACTAAATTAGAAAATTTAATCACTGCAACTGCTGGTGTAACATTACAAGAGGCAAATGTTATTCTTGAGAAATCTAAAAAAGGAAAGCTTCCAATTGTCAATGAGAAGGGAGAATTGGTATCTCTAATGGCAAGAACAGACTTAAAAAAAAATAGAAGTTATCCAAATGCTAGTAAAGATGAAAATAAACAACTATTAGTTGGTGCTGCCATTGGTACACGTAATACAGATAAAAACAGACTGCAACTTCTTGCTGCAGCAGGTGTTGATGTCATTGTTTTGGATTCTTCTCAAGGCAATTCAAAGTATCAGATTGAAATGATCAAATATATTAAAGTAGAATACCCAGGACTGCAAGTAATTGCTGGAAATGTTGTGACAACTATGCAAGCTAGAAATCTTATAGAGGCTGGAGCTGATGCTTTAAGGGTTGGCATGGGTTGTGGCTCTATATGCATCACCCAAGAAGTTATGGCTGTGGGCAGACCTCAAGCAACTGCTGTATATAAAGTTGCTGAGTATTCAAGAAGATTTGGTGTACCTGTTATAGCTGATGGTGGTATTCAGTCCATTGGACACATTATTAAAGGCCTAAGTTTGGGTGCTAGTACAGTTATGATGGGATCTCTATTGGCTGGTACCTCAGAAGCACCAGGTGAATATTTCTTTAGTGATGGTGTACGTCTGAAAAAATATAGGGGCATGGGCTCTTTAGAAGCCATGGACAGAAAAGATGCACGTGGTTCTGCAATGGACAGGTACTTTCATAATGAAATGGACAAGTTGAAAGTAGCTCAGGGTGTTAGTGGCTCAATAGTTGACAAAGGAACTGTTTTAAAATTCTTGCCTTACTTATTATGTGGCATTAAACATGGATGTCAAGACATTGGAGCAAAATCTATCTCCAGTTTAAGAGGTCTGATGTATAATGGAGAATTAAAATTTGAAAGAAGAACATATTCTGCTCAACAAGAAGGAAATGTCCATAGTCTTTTCTCATATGAAAAAAGACTCTTTTAATTAGGTAAATACTAAATAAGCACCATACAAGAAGAGTACCTGCATTTAATTGCATATAACTGGTCAATTTTAACAAATTGTCTTGAATTATGTGAAATCACATATTTAGTTACAGACAAACATATTGTGCAAAATCATTTCATCAGATGAATAGGAAGATTTTCTTAATAATAGACAAGTGAATTTTATTTCATGATTCTTTTATATGCCATTAACGAAATTAATTTAAAAATTGATTCTTTTACAATGTACTTGCAAAATGAAACAAATATGTATTTTATACATATACATGTATTTACAAAGATTGATTGTTTACAGGAAAAATGATTGAAGATTAATTTTAAAGAACATTTAAATATATTAATTCGTTTAACAAAAATTTCATCACATATTTCTGTAATAATTCAATTTATTATCACATGTATATAGATATGTCATCCTTTGAGTAGATTAATCAGTTTAATTGATATAGTTATGACTAGATGATTTAACAAGTTATAACCATATGTTACTGTAATATTTTTTTCTTGCTGCATTCACTGTACCTGATTTATATTACAAGATATTTACTATTTGATATTCCCATAGTATCATATTAAAATTTTTATTAAAATTCAAGGAAGAGTCCTTAAAAAATTTGAATAGTGTTCCTAAAAATTCACAATGCAGCAAAAGAAAAATATTATTGTTTTTAAACACATTTAGAAATTAAATGCCAAACTGTGGGAACATAATTGGAAAGAAAGTTAATCAGCTGAATTATTTTAATCTTTATTAGCTGATTATTCATTCCTATTGCAACGTGATAGAAAAAAAAAAAATGTCTAAATTCCTGTTATTTTACCACGTATTTTAATGTAATTTATCAAAATGTATTTTTATGATTCTGGTTTAGTATGAACCACTTTTTGAGATGAAAGACTTAGGTCTAAGTAATTAAGCTAAGTCAATTAATTTTGTAATTTTAAACATACCGAGTAACAAAAATATATAATACACCATCCTATTATTAGCTTGCAAATTTGATACAGGTGTTGTTATAACAAAATTGTATATTTGAAATAAACACTTAACTAATGTTAAAAATATATTGTGTGTATTGTCATTTATAATACATTCCATAAAACACCAAATGTGTGTTAAATGCTTATGTAAATTATGGCTTTACGGTGTCGAGTATCGCGGTCTTTTTGAACATAACCTAAAAGTTATTGCCAGAACCGGTACAAAAACGAGAGGGTTAAGCAAGTACTAAAGACGAAACAATGGTTTTGTGTAACGTAGAATGTCTTGAAAAGATTTCTAATTATTTAGATGTTACACCTTTGCAACTGGAGATGCAAGAAAATGTAGTTAACAAATTTTCTGTGAAAATAAATTATATTTCAGAACGAATTCAATACGTGTTTCTTTTTGTACCATATTTTAGATAGTCGTTAGCACTGAACAAGGATCGAATAAAAAAATTGAAGGGTTTAGTACTATAATTCAATCGTTGACCGAGAATTCGAAATACCCTGATATATTTGGTACTGATAATGAAATGAAAGCATTGTCACGTCAATGGCTAGAATACGCAGTTGTTTGCGTCAATTATGCTGATACGCCTACCAATGCGAAAAGAGTCTTGCAGGTAAGACTAATCCATTTATTTATTTAATTGTATTAAAAAGAAATAGGTTGTACTAGTTTAATAAAAATTATGTGTGACATATTTCAATAATGTATATGTTAAATAAATATAATGTATTTTTGTAGGAATTAAATGTTGCACTAAAGGATAGTACATACCTAACTGGTACAAAGAAGACCATCGCGGATGTTACTTTATATTATGCTCTACATTCAATAGTGGTAATAACAACGAATAATATAATAAGTGGAACATAGGAATCCTTAGTAGACTGCAGGGATCAATCTAATCTCTTTGGCCTATTTTTTTTTTGTTACAGAGAGAATTAACTCACCAAGAAAAGGCTCAATATGTACATGTGTCAAGATGGTTTGATAACATGCAACAAGAAAGAAAATTAAGGCAACAACTAGAACTGATTTCTTTCAATTTGTTACATTTATTTTTACGAATGTAATAAAGATACAATAACAATTTCTCAGACATACTTCTGTTGAAATAACTTAAAATGATTTTAAAAAAATAGCATATAAAGAATACATATTTGCTTGTCAGCTTGCAGAAGTAAAAGCAATAAAATTTAAAAAACAAAAAGTTGTCGATTGAATTCAAATAAGCTTACCCACAATCGAAAAGATAGGTAGGGAACAAAAAGACAGTCGATAATTTTCAATCGACTGGATCGATTGAAACAGTTCTAGGAACTGTCAGTAGATGATGCTACATAGCCACTTTATACCATAAAGAATCAAAGATGTCTGTCACGTATGATTTCAGTCCAAGATCCGTGTAGTCCTTGGGCCGACGCGACTAGTACAGAAATTTTCTTTCGTTATGAGAAATGTTTAAGTGGATATCACGATTGTCCGTGTGCGCGTTCACGACGAAAAATGCGGAATTTTCACGGCCACCGCATCTAGTAACGCGTGCGCATTTAGTATATCCGCGTATCGAAAAATTATAGCCATCACCTAATAGTTTCGGCCTAATCGCACCAGTTTCCCGTTGATTTTCCCGGTGAAGTTCTACTGCTTTCACATCCTAAGGAGTTGCACAATATTCGACATCGAGATGGCTGATGATACGAGTGTACGCGTTGCCGTACGGTAAGTACAGCGATACATTTAAAAAAGTCTGGTCAAACTATTTTTTTTGAATGACGCTCTACCGTCGAACAGGCTACGTTGTCGCAAACTAACAAGACAACTTACGCACTGACAGTTTATAACACCGACGATATTTAGTTAATAATAACTTTACGATTCGCGCGAAACATCATTCGAATTCAAAGTGCGAAAGTTCCGTTTTTTAATGACCGCTACACTTTTCCAATGTTCCCGTGATGTTACACGCATTATAACATACTTAAGTGTTTTTCTTGAGTCTCTTATCCGATTCTTTCCTTTTATTATAAATCAGAACTCCTTTGTTTAAGAATTAGATAAATAGAAATTGCGAAATGCATAAATGCTTGTCACACTTTCACGATTTTAGAAAATTCCGTTGTATGGACCGTTTCACGTTTGGTCACGGATTTCTTCTAATATTTCAAATGAAATACTTGTACGAATTATTTATTACATGAATATTTAAAGCGACGAGGTAAACTATAATTTTAACATATTAAATTTAAACGTTTTGTTGAATTATCTATCTATCTCCCCATTTAAATAGTACTTAATCTTTTTAATTTTTTAATATCTTTTTTTGTTTTAATTATTTCTGCGAAGCTCTCGTTAGCAAACATAAAAGTATGTCTTTCTTTTAAAAATAGGAATATAATATTGTTCCCATTGTTTTACTTCGTATCGACTATATACATTTTGCTGGTATTTTCATTTTCTTCATCTGTCCGCAATTTCTTGATCGATCTATTTTGCTAATAGAACGTTACCAGTACTTTTTTCTACGCAGTACCGCATTGCAAACTTTAATCACATAATATCTCCTTGTAAAGAATAAGGTGCGTAGGTTTTATTACCGGTTGTATAACGAACATGCATCTCGGTTTCCGATGAATGAATTTTGCTTCTCCCACCACATTCCGTTCGTTCCTGCGTAACTTATTAAGTTTCAACTAGTTTTTATTTGTCATTCCTATTTTTGTGTATTTATTTCCTTTTACTTGCACATTCTTGGATCGTTATTTCGCTATATACTTCGACTTTATTGCCTCTATACCGTTTGCGCGGGGTTTCTATATATATAAGATAACAGCTGATGCACATGACGCCGATTATGACACATTAGATCTAACGATGATACAATACGATTGCATATGAATACGAATATGTTGATCAAACATAATTTGTATATCAAGAATAAACATGAAATTGAATGCTGTTTTTGTTCCCATCTTTTATTGAACAGCTAAATTTTTAAATACCCTTTATAAGCTAAGGGTATACATTTATAGTTAATTATTATTGATTACAGAATAAGGCCTCAAGTAGCACGTGAAGTAATTGATATGTGTAGAGTTTGCACACAAGTACCTCTAGGAGAACCCCAGGTCTTTCTTGGACCAGACAAGGCCTTTACATATGACTACGTTTTTGATACTGCTATTGGACAAAGCACAATTTATGATACTTGTGTTGCACACTTAGTGGAAGGTGCATTAAATGGATATAATGCAACTGTTCTTGCATATGGTCAAACTGGCTCTGGTAAAACATATACCATGGGTACTGGGTTTGGTGTAGAAGTTGATGAAACTGTAGTTGGAATTATTCCAAGAGCTATCAGACACCTATTCAATGGGATTGCAGACAAACAAGAACATGCTAGGGAACGTGCACAAATGCCTCCAGAATTTAAGGTTTGTAATGTTAAATTGAAAAAAAAAAATATTTATATACAATATTATACACTCATAAATCAAATTAATCTTAGAAATGTGATGTTTATATTATATGATGTAATTTGACCTGTTTTATCTTTGTATTGTGTTACATTAATGAGATAAATTATTCTATGTGAAAATGAAATTTAATACCTTATGAGATAGAGTGTTTCTTCTCTGTGAACTATATTTCTTATGTGTTGCAATAGGTTACTGCACAATTTTTGGAATTGTATAATGAAGACTTAAAAGATTTATTAGAGCCTGGTGGACCCAGAGGTGGTGCCCGTATTCATGAAGATTCCTCAGGAAACATCCACTTAGCAGGAGTGGAACCTCAAATTGTTACTAGTCCAGAGGAAGCATTAGAATATTTAAGATTAGGAGCATTATCACGTACAACTGGATCTACCCAAATGAATACCCAGTCATCTAGATCACATGCAATATTTACATTGTATATAAAGCAGCAGAGATGTACAAGAGTTGAAGATCCAGATGCTGATGTTGATACAAGTGGCACTGAACCTGCCAGTGAATTTGAAACTTTAACTGCAAAATTTCATTTTGTAGATTTAGCTGGATCAGAAAGACTAAAAAGAACAGGTGCTACAGGGGATAGAGCAAAAGAGGGGATATCTATAAATTGTGGATTGGTAATGAGTTGATAATTTTATAAGACAATTACAAAATATATCAATCAGTATTGGAGCAATTATTTTTTGCATTATAGTTGGCTTTAGGTAATGTGATTTCTGCACTTGGTGACAAAGCAAAGAAAGCTTTACATGTTCCATACAGAGACTCAAAGTTGACTAGGCTACTTCAAGATTCATTAGGAGGTAATACTCAGTGCTTTATTTAAATACATATTACTATATTTATTATTATATGAATAAAATCACATGCAATGATTATAGGTAATAGTCAAACTGTTATGATAGCCTGTGTATCACCAAGTGATAGAGATTTTATGGAAACTTTAAGTACTCTGAAGTATGCAAACAGGGCAAGAAATATAAAGAACAAAGTCACAATTAATCAGGATAAGAGTTCAAGAACAATTGCTTCTCTTAGAAGAGAAATACAGCAGCTTCAACTAGAATTAATGGAGTATAAGCAAGGTAAATGTGTACAATATGAAGTATCTGAGAAAAATTAATTTTTGAATTCATTATAAAAAATTGCAACTTTAAACTATTGTTCATTTCTTTTTAGGCAAGAGAGTTGTTGGTGAAGATGGTGTAAATGATGCTTGGCATGAAAACCAGATGTTAAACAGTGAATTACAAAGTCTTCGTACACGAGTAAAAGCTCTTTCAGAAACGGTTGAAGCATTAACTGCAAAAAATGTTCGTCTACAGGCAGAAAAAGTTGCTGGTCTGTGGATATCGTCAGCTGGTGGGAATCCTGAAGTAACAAGTTTAATACAAGGATACATTCAAGAGATAGAAGAGCTAAGAGCTCGTCTTTTGGAAGCAGAGGCTATGTACCAACAGATAAAGAAACGACAAATACAGGTACATAAGAGTTTATGTAAAATAGTATACCTATTATAGCTGCATTTAACAAGTGATTTCTTAATGAAGTTTCGATTTTCACAGGTTAATGCGGCTAATCCCTATGGTGATTCTGGGTATATATTCCATAGCGATTCTACGTCAGTATTAAGTGATGCTAAGAAAGAGGTACAAAAAGAAATTGAAACATTAACTGCATTAAAAGGGCAGCAGATACATACTATTAATACTGCCAGTAAAATGGGAGATGAAGGAGAAGGTGATGATGTAGAAGCTGGTCAAGATTCTGTAAGCGAAGATGATTCAGACGATGATTCCGATAGAAAAGGTATATTTCTATATATACTATAAATAAATAAATTACGGAACTTTACGAAAAATATATCAATAACCATTACGTGTAAATTTTTGCAGAAGAAGACGAAGAGGAGGCAGCTATGGGCCGTGAATTAGAAGCTTTAACGTCAGATATTGATGTAAAACAACGATTAATACAAGAGCTCGAACGTTCTCAACGGCAATTACACACGATGAAGCAACACTATGAAGATAAACTTGCTCAATTACAAGCTCGCATTAGAGATACTCAAGAAGAAAGAGACAAAGTATTACAGTCCTTACAACAGCAACCAACGCCACCAACAGAAAAAGTAAAAAAATTACGTGACGAGTATGAGAAAAAACTTTCCGCTATGCAAAAAGAAGTGCGTCTTCTGCAATCTGCAAAGAAGGAACACGCGAGATTACTCAAGAATCAATCTCAGAGTGAAAACAGGTTGAGAGGACTTCGAAATGAATTGGCAGAGATGAAAAGAGCGAAAGTAAAGCTTTTGAATAAAATGCGTGAAGAGGCGCAGAAGCACAAAGAAAATGAACTAAGACGTAATAGAGAAATCGCACAATTGCGTAAGGAGAGTAGAAAGAACGCAAATACAATTCGAACGCTTGAAGCAGATAAGAAAATGAAAGAAGTTGTGCTTAGACGTAAACAGGAGGAAGTATCGGCATTAAGAAAACGAGACAGAGGCCTAAGTCAAAAAGTTGCTGGTAGAGCACCACCTAAACCTATCAATCCGAAAGCGTTAAAACAAAGGTGGCAAACATTTGAAAGAACCATTGCAAAGCAAGCGTTAGCTAAACAAGCAGCAGCAGAAACGGAGAGGGAAATGGAGAGACTTCTTCAAGAACGAGACGAATTAGGTCGAGAACTTGAAAGACTTCAGAAACACAGAAAAGTTATAGAAAATTCGAGGGGAGACACGACCGACATTGATGAAGAAATTGATAACGTGAACAGTAAAATTAGTTATTTACAGGTAACTGTTTTTTTTATATTAATTAGATGGTATTTCGTTTTTTTTTAAACCGTTATTTACAGGATAGTATTGCCGAATGCCAACGTGATATGATGGAAATGGGAGATGGAGAAGGTGAAGGCGAACCTGGTGTCGAAGCTCTTATATCGACGATTCACTCAGTAGATGAAGCTCAATATTTATTACAAAGAATGTTAGCATTTACTGTGGAGCAAAGTTGTGTGGCAGCTCAAAAGCAGCATGAAGTTCGAGATATGGAGTCAAGATTAAATCAAGTCGCACAAGAAAGTGATGTACAGCATCAATTATTGGAACATGTATTGCGAGACAGAGATCTTTTGTCTCTTACGAGTAATCATCATAATACATTAAATTATAGTCCCCCAAGTTCAAGAAGTTCATCACCCGATATGTAAGTCATGTACAAATTTTAAAAAAATATAAAATAAATGATCGATATTTATTTAATTTGGAATATTAGTGAAAATTACAGTCAAGTTATAATTGGAGAAGACAGACAGCGTAATAATAAAGTACGGCGGAGAACTACGCAACCTCAAGAACTTCTTTATGGAGTTCAAGCCAACCAAGAAATTTTGAAAGCAGAAGAACAAAATCAAAATCATAACCACCCACTTACAAGGGTACCTAGTGCACCCGGTAGTTTAAAGTAAGTGTAATTTGTCATCAATTTTTTAACTGTATAGCTCGGAATATAAAACAGAAAATCTTTGTATTGTTAAGAGGATTAGTCTTAACAAGGAGTCAGTATGGTAACATAACCGGTGGATCCCCAACCCTAAGTCGACGTGATAGTACATCACCAAGGCCACTGCGACGACCACTTCATCCTGGTGGAGGCTCCATGTGAGTGATAATTCTGCAGCACGTCTTTCTTTTCATATTTTTTGTATATCTTTGTCTTGATGCCCTGTTTCATGCACTACTGGTTAAATTTTTTTCTTAAAGAAATCTGTATCATTTTTTTCAAACAAGTGCATTGATCAGTAGTTTTCACCAACAAATTTTAATTTAGTTTTGAGTCATAGACAACAGAGATAAATCAATGACACAATTTTTATTTTTGTTCTAAACACTATGATACAACAAAAATATCATTGAGATTTAAGAAGATATTTATTAAGGAATCTAATATATTCTGTTAATTAATTAAAAAATTATTTTTCTTATCCTTTTTGTATTTCGTTTTTACGAAGAAAATTTCTATCGCTAAATTTTGTTTAAATTAATAATCTATAAAATAAGAATAATAACATAAAAGTATCACGTAAGGAAAAAAGATCTGATTTGTATAAAATTTTGTATCTTATGCAAAGAACACTCGAAAATCTTTTAGCTTTCGCGAAGCTTGGTAATAACAACACCTTATTTATTATTGTTACTACAGGTACTTCATTAAGCTTGTTTTAACGTAAAACAGCTTATTTAATGTATTATACTTATATATACTTCCAGCTCTTTGCAATATAAATATGTATAAATGTCATAAAAATTTCTATCTGTACGAAGCACGTTGTTTCGCGTAAAGACTATGCATTTGTAAATATGTAAGCAGTTATTTTGTATACATGTCAATTAATAAATAAAAGCACAAACATATAAGGTGCACTGTCCTATGACAATACTTGTAAAAAGTCCCTTGGTGAATTATTTATGTTTTTCTTTCAATTATTTCCAATATTTTTTTTATAACGAATCATGATGTGCATTGTTTACAATGAATTTTTCTCACAGACCATACACTAATCATGAAATCTTTTAATTTCTCAAATATTACTGTGTTATAGTTTCTTGTACCACAATATGTAATCATGAACATATAATATGCCGAGAATTAATACACTTACAAAACCAACAATGTTTAATATTACTAATTAAATTCGAATCAATTTGTAATTATATCTTATAATAATGCACTTGCATGATCCATGTTGTCTGAAGCCAACATAGCTTAGCCTGGATTAGAATTGATAAAAAGCCCGGCTAACTAACACGCTAACATAACAAACCCTCAACTAGGGAACAGGTAACACATTCAGATGTGCCGTCACCTCCTGGATCTCCGACCATATACCGACGATTCAACAGTCGTGAGGAGAACGTTTTCTCAAGGCTAACTGCAAGTAGACAACCTGCATTGACAGAGCCGCAGCCTATGAAAGGAATTATTTCTCAATATGAAGGCAAGGTAAAAATAACACGAATGAAGGATTTAATTATGTACATCTGATATGTATGATTCGTTGTAGGCACAACCACGCGCCGTTTTGCAATGCGCTCAAGTGGCTGAGGGACACAGTAAAGCAGTTCTAACTATATGCGCAACTTCAGATTTGCTGTTCAGTGGTTCAAAAGGTACGAGGATTGAAAAAGTATCCTAACTTAACACTACTTATAATTTAATTAATTTTTAGATCGAACCGTGAAAGTATGGGATTTAGGCACAGGAATTGAAAATCTCACATTGACTGGTCATCCCAACAATGTTGTAGCAGTGAAATACTCACCGATATATAATTTATTATTCAGCGTTTCTTCGGCCTACGTAAAAGTCTGGGATTTAAGAGCAGGCAACAATTGCGTGAAAACTTTATTTTCATCTGGTCAGGCTCAAAGTGGGCCAATCGCGTTGTCTACTCCATCTAGAATGCTTCAAGTTCCTTCTGGTGAAACGACTATCAACGATTTAGTACTGAGTATAGATGAGCAAGAATTATATACTGCAGCTAGCGATAAAGTCAGAGTATGGGATCTTCGAAAGTTAACCCATAGTGGAAGATTGAGTACACCACACACGGCAGCAGTAATGTGCCTGGCTGTGGCAGATGATGGTAGAGTGATAACAGGCAGCAAAGATCATTTGATATCTCTTGTCGAACCGAACCAGTCCGGACAATCTGTCAGTCTGTCACCGCCACATTACGATGGCGTTCAGTGTTTGACAACCTGCAATTCGACACTGTTTTCTGGCAAGTATTTTTATAATCAGTGTTTAATTACAGTCATTAATGTTTTTAAAATCTCATTAGAATTTGTATTGACTGCTTTTTTTAGGCTCAAGGGACATGTGCATTAAACGATGGGACCTAAGCAGAATGGAACTAGTTCAATCTTTAAATAATGCTCATAAAGACTGGATTTTGGGCTTGTGTATGATTAATAATGGTTCTGTAATGATATCAGGATGTCGAGGAGGAGTTTTAAAGGCTTGGTCTGTACCAAAGGATCAAGGAGAATGCACTGCGATAGGCGAAGTTCGAGCACATGGTTCAGCTATCAATGCTGTAATAACTAATCAACAACACGTTTTTACCGCGAGCAAGTAAGTATATTTCTTTGCATTATTACTTACATTAAACTGGCCCGAAGCATACTGAAAATATAAGCCGCAATAACGTAAAAGTTTTCTTATTACTCCGTTTGAGTTTGATTATTTGATTACATAAAATATTTTTAGTTGAAATATTTGCTCGGGTTCAGTATGTATTATAATTTTCTTGAATGGAATAACATCTCAAATGTTGATTGCAGCTCTGGAGAGGTGAAGCTGTGGCGTATTCCCGATTCCTCATTATCCATGTCTATTTCCACAGTTTCTCTTTAACTTATTTTTCTATTTTGTTGCATAGTATTCTTTTGCATTTATAAGTTGTTGATGTGGTGATGCGCATGTTTGTCTAAACACACTTTGCTGTTTTACAAAAGTGTGTGGACATGTTTATCGTGAATATCTGCCGTGATTTTTATTGGACAAGTTTTTAACATTTTAACTAGTAAATACTAATAAGAAAAGTCAGTAGTCTGTTCGTTTATGCATTCACACGTTTATTATAGTTCTTCTTTTTTCAAAATTATTGTTCACCACGAAGAAAAAATGAATCATGCAATGATAGTAACTTTTATTTATTTTTGCATCAAATGCTTTGACATGTTATTAATGAACACACTCGGATGTAATGGAAATCGGAAATGCGCTTTAAAGTTCTGTGAAATTATTTAATGATACTACACACTAGATTAGTTGTTGAATACGAAAAATTGATTTAATGATGTTTTCTAAAGTTTTACATTTCTTTTTCTGATTAACTATCATTCGTTACTATCAACGCTGTGTGTACGAAGTATTGCTTTTTAAAAGTATTTTTGCGAGTTTTTAGCAAGGATTTGTCACTAATAGTGTGATTGCAGTTGTGAATGTATTCCATGTTAAACATTTATGTTTGAATGAACTTGTAGTAGAAAATAATATTTCTGTACTAATCATAAAAATGTAAGTGGACTATGAAAATTTAATTTAATTTTTGTATTACTTTGCTTCTATGTTGTTTACACTCCAATTTGGTGCTTTGCATGGTCACCATGAAGCGACGGAAAGGTGAGGCTGTGGAGCTACTATGAGAGAGATGCAAGAACTTTCCACAGAAGCAACTCGTTGAAAAGTTAATACATGCACTTATTGGAAATATTGTATTTATTTCATAGCTATAATTTTTTTTATTTATTTGTTAACTTGTATTAATTTAAAACAAAATAGATAATACGAGAATTTGTAATGATAATGCACCTGACTTATTTCTTGCTGACATGTTAATTTGGATATTTTATGCTTTAGAACAAATATATGGATGCATTTTTATCTTTAAATGTCATAAGTTTCGCGTGTACTGCCTTACTTGATATAAGCATTTAACGTGTATAGAATTTATAAACGGTGATTTTTAAATAACGGAACCATTTCTTATAGTATACAGAAAAATGAAGTCCAAAGATGTAATATTAATACATTGATTCAGCAAAAATTAAGTGCATTATCGTCAGTTAAGTATAGGGTTTAAACAAATTTACTTAATAAGAACAAGTTTGGTATTATCTAGCATTTATTTTATTATGAACATGAAGGTGGTAATAATTATAATATTTACTCTTAGTACAAACAATAATTGTTGGTTAATACTGTACAGTCTGAGGTCTATGTAGGTCCCAAATGCTTGATATTGTCAGGGTTGGCTGTTATTTAGTTTTCTTCTAAAAATTTAAAAGCAGTATTATGTCTAATTATATTTATAATTACAATGAATAAATGGACTAATAATAATATTAACTATGGTTTTCTTTTAATATGTAAAATACGTATAACAAAAAATAAGTACATACCTCTTCTTCTTTTTATGTGTTGTCAATGATTCTTGACCACTGTCATCTGCACTATCTTCTGATTGACTACTACTACTACTGCTCGAGGAGCTACTTGAAGAACCACTAGAAGAATCACTGGCAACACCTGTGTCTTCTTTTACATCTATAGTTTCAGCAAGTGATGCTAATTCTGGCTCTTTATCCCTGAGTACTTTTAACCATTTACGTGATAATTTTGGTCTCCCTCTTACCTGTAACAAAATTATTGAAATATGTTTAAGGTTTAAAAATTATAGGCAAGATGCATGCATACGAAATGTATTTTATTGAACTTATATTTCCATGTATAAATTCTTACCGTTTTATGCCAGACTACTGGGAAATTTGTACGGGAACAGAAATTTTGAGTAACAGCTATAGTTTCATCAAGATTTAAAACAACATGCCACCATCCACCAGGAACAAAAACAGTTTCACCGGGATTTTGTAAAATCTCTATTGGTAAACAATCTTGTGGCCAGGTGGTCAATTTTGTACGAGGATAAATAATGGAAAACCATGTAATAGCTTCGTCTCTTTGTTTACCGCCCTCGGCTGCAGATACTTTAAGAAGTTCTCGAGGAGTGTGTGTAGGAAATAGACACCATCGTTTGTGTCCAGAAATTAGTGCATTCCAGGCACTCGTTCCTAACGGATCTATGTGTATGCCTGTACCTGTATTTACATTACTTATTCATAACGTGTTCTAAAATAATTGTTTTAATAAAGCAATTATATGGTTATTTGTAAACATTTTGTTGTTATACATGTTTTGCTTGCCTTTATGAAGTTAAGCAGCATACATACCAGACCTTGCAGGCCCCATAACGAACCAGCGATATGGTGGCCTTCGATGTTCACCGGCATATTGGAAAAGATCATCGCGGAAATATTTAGGAATAACATAATCTTCTAATAATTTTTTTCGTCTAGGATGTTCACCAAAGGAACTATCAAAGATATACAAAGGCGAATCGTCTTCATTATTAAGCATATAGCGTACATAGTACTTCATCTTCATTTTCACGCTATATCCTTCATTGTCTTCGCCGCATTTAAATTTTTGATTCCTGTATTTTTTTACTAATCTCTGCAATTTATAGGAAATTATTGTCAGAAGATATTTATAATGCACCTTGTATTTAAAAAATATGATTTGCAATTTAATAATCATGTACCTCTATAGTCCACTTGTATTGGGCTTTCCAGCCATTTTGAACACCTTGTATTATCACAGGCTTGTAAGGTTTCTCATATTTCTCTATAAATTCTTCTGTAGCCACTTTGGATTCCTCAATACGATCCACATTATCCGTAAAATTCCAAAAAGATTCAAATTTTTTACTGTAGCCATGTTGGATCCAAGTTGCTTTATCACCAAGTTCTAGAACAAATATTGAATTTTAATATAGCAAAGCATAAGTACCATGTAACAAAATAGGACGTTTTAATAATACAAAAATAATGAAATATATTATGTAAACAATGAAAGTTTTATCAACATTTAATATTTATATGCATTACTGACACTATGTAATGAAGAATGTTCAATGCCTATACAACAGTTGAAACGGTAAACTATTTACGTATGAGTGCATTATATTATAATGTTATCATAATACTTTCAGTAAATTTGGAGTTACATCATCCAAGGTCGGCAAAGACAGTTCGTTCTTGTATCGCATTTCCAAATTTTGTTTATAACAACGAGCGTCACAAGAAGACAAACGTTGTCTCAATTACTTCTAGTCATACTAGCAATATAAAATAAGTAGTGAAGAACAATTGCTTTGTTAAAAATAATTATGCCCACATCACGTCAACGTATAGGTTATAAATTAGGTTATGACATGTTTACCTGGTCTAGCTTTCCTCTTAACCTCTTTGATCCTTTTTTTTGCTCGGTGATCTAATTTCAGTTCATCCGTCATGGCTACACGTTTATTATGTTACCTAATTAACCTACTTTCAATATATTTACAATTTACAATCAAGAAATATGCGTAACACGTCATTCAGTGGTAACTGTACTTTGTAGTTCGTATAAATCCCGTAAGGTGTATCAAAACATTAACCGATATTTTTGCACGTACACAGAACATTAAGTAGAACTTTTTTATTGATATATTTAAAGGATATGATCTTTTGTGTGGGTTTCATATTACTGAATCCTGTCAAATGTACTTCCGGTGTTCCATTCACCTTTACTTTTTCATGGCGATAAAACGATGACCTTAAGTAGTATGCGTAAAGTTCTGTACACTATCTATAGAGGCGCTGAATCTTGTGCGTGACTGCCTACGTGACAAATACCATGTTCCACCAATAGGTCATCCCGTAGATGTAATTGCATTTCTAGAAATATCGATATCGGAACTTTCGCTCTTATATGTACATAACCACGCGTATAGATTACCCTTATATATAAAACAAACATTTTTACTTATCAAAGAAAACAACTTATACACAATATATGCACTTGACATTCTAATTTTTTTCCAGTCTACAGAAGTTTTGTAATCCTAAACGCGTTATCAAATTATTACATCACAGTATGACATTGGAAACAATCTCTTGTAACGACCCTGTTAATATCCCCGTTAGATTATAACAGTCCTAATAAATCTATATTTCGCAAGGAAATAAGAAATAAACTGATTGTTAAAAAAATATGAAATAATAACACAACAAGAAAGTTGTATCCGCGGTCGAAAGTTCAACGGTTCCCGAGGCGCATGCGCAATAGTGCAAGTTGGCGCGGAACACCCGGATGTGCTGCCGCACGAGCACGATACGGTAGAAGGAAGAGACATGACGCCATGTTTTGATGTCGTCATCCCCCCCAAACCGCTGTTTCTCGAGCAGCACAATAGTCTGTCAGTGTTTTTCTATTCTGCGCCTCGTGTTCCGTGTTCCTGGTGGCCGTTTTGGCGAGCTCCATTCGCACTCTCCATCGTCGCGTCGAAGTTGAATGCCCGCCTTTGAGGCTGACGCTTGTCCCCGAGGGTTGACGGTCGCTGAAAGTGGCCCTTCGTGTCTTTTCATGTCCGGGGAAGTAACCGCGGAGCGGGGGGGGTCCGCGAGCGTCGTCTACGTGGTGGTAGTGTCCTAGTGCGTGGAGGACGAGCAACCACGATCCTCCACCGAACGGTTAATTCAAGTGGTTACGTCATACATCCTGAGCTGGGCCTGCGAACGAAACGCTTTACTAAAGAAGTGGACGGCGACGACGACGGGGACGAGGACGACGGCCCTGTTAAAATGGAGCTGCGCCTGCACTCGCCAGCCGGAGCAGAACCGATCGTCTATCAATGGCCCCTCACCTCCGGATCCGGATCTGTGAGTAAATTTCATTAATTGTATACTGGGAATCATTCTGTATAAGAGATCCGCGATATTCCATATAGCGAGTTACCGTGTGACCTGTCGTTTATCTCGCATACTCACAGCTGATCGTGCATGTATCGTATGACGCGAATTCTTCGCTTCATTATTTTGTTATACTGTCACGTTTATATTACACCGAACGTATAAAAACGTCCGAGTTTTTTCGAGTTTTCTTTATCGCGTGATTATTAATAACTATTTACACATACAATCTTTAATTGCACACTGTGCACACTTATGCGTATGTGTGTGTGCGCGTGTGTACATATGTAAGAGAGGAAGAATACAGACATCATTATTCGTTTATTCTTTCTTTAAATGGTTTTATAACTCTTGACTTAATCGTTTCATATTCATTACGTAACGTAAATTATTTATCGAATGTTCGTAATTACTACTACGATTGTACATTTAGATACTAATCAATCAGATTTATTGACATAACATTATTGTAAATTATATTTTGTATACATGTGAAATTATTTATATTAAATTGTAAATGCTTTTTTAATAAAACAATTAAATTTTGATATAGTAATGTTCATGTAATGTTGTTAATTTATATTTTTAAACATATGTTTTGTATACATTGAAATATATAGATAGTTATTCAATGGTTATTTAAACAAATCTGTACTTGTAGCAGTAAACTCAAGGATAGTGATTTATGACAGTAGAAAATGTCAAGAAATAAGAGGTACACTTTATGGCATTCTGTAAATTTTTATTAGTATATAACTTGTCCTCTGTTTACAGTACCTTCTGTTGAACCTAGTTCTATAAAATATATCTGAGGTAAAAAATTTTCTGTTGGTTCAAAAATATTGACTGGCAATAAAACAATTTGAAATATATTGTAGTTATATTCATACTTGAGGAAATACTTTCACATTTTGTGCTTGAAATTCTAAATAATTTAACACAATTTTAATTAATGTTTATCAGATTGATGCATTATTTTACTTAAACAAGTTATATCAATCAATTATAGGATCGTCACGATGGTGCACTTGATGTTGTTGAAACAATGCGATGGGTTTGTGAAGATTTGCCAGATTTAAAATTACCACTAGAAAATAACATTCTGTGTGACTATAACACAAGAGATTATGAAAGTATGAAAAATTTATGTGACAGATTTAATAGAGCAATTGATAGTTTAGTTCAGCTGGTAAGTAAATGTGTTTAGTAAAAAAAAAAAAGATTAATCACTATTTTATAATTTCATATTCTCATGATTTAAAATAATTTGATATAGGAGAAGGGCACTAGTTTACCATCTCAGAGGCTAAATAAAAGACCCAGTCGTGGTTTATTAAGGCATATACTTCAACAAACATATAATCAAGCAGTAGTGGAACCAGATAAATTAAATCAGTATGAGCCCTTTTCACCAGAAGTATATGGAGAAACAAGTTATGAGCTTGTCTGTCAAATGATTGATCAAATTGATGTAACAGAGGATGATGTATTTGTTGATTTGGGATCTGGAGTTGGTCAAGTAGTTTTACAAATGGCTGCAGCAACTTTGTGTAAAATTTGTATTGGTGTTGAAAGAGCTGATGTACCATCAAGATATGCACAGGTATGTTATTTGTTTAATAGACTTTTAAGATAATGCCACTTAGTTGAGCACAGTTTTTTTTTTATGTGTACAAGTTTCTTATTTCTGTCAAATATTAGAGTATGGAAGTAAACTTTCGTAAATGGTTGAATTGGTATGGAAAAAGATGCGGCGAATATCGTTTGGTAAAAGGCGATTTTTTAGCTGACGAACATCGTGAAAGCATTACTGGAGCTACAATTGTTTTTGTCAATAATTTTGCATTCGGTCCAACGGTGGATCACCAGTTGAAAGAACGATTTGCTGATTTGCGGGATGGTGCACGTATAGTATCGTCAAAGTCATTTTGCCCCCTCAACTTTCGCATCACGGATAGAAATCTTAGTGGTAATATATTTTATTTATATAAATATTTTTCTTACTTATTTTTTTTTTTATAAGTTCAGAAACACGAATTCTTTATTTACAGATATTGGTACAATAATGCACGTCTCGGAAATGTCACCGCTAAAGGGCTCTGTGTCGTGGACTGGTAAACCAGTGTCTTATTATTTACACGTAATTGATCGTACCAAGCTAGAACGTTATTTCCATCGATTAAAAAATAATAAGCAAGGTGGCGATGAAAACTCTGATTCTGTGATAAATAACACTGCCAGCAGTAGTAATAAGGTTACAAATAGGGGTGAGAGAGGTGACAGAGCGAAACGAGATCTTTCGAGACAATTAGAAAGTCCGAATCATTCGGAAAAACAGGGAACGAATAGCGATTCAGACGGAGATGAGAATAATATGAAAAATCGTCGGCAACCAAATAAGATTCGTAGAAAATTAAATAGAAAATCAAATGGTATAACAAGACCGCCAGCTAGGGGTAGACAGAGAGGAAGAGGAGTGAAGAAGTCCAAGCCTAAGAAAGCGATTAATATATCTGGTTTGGACCTGCTGCATAGTCAAACATTACTTAGCACATCTCCTCAAGCTTTAGGAAAGAAACCACCACCCGCGCCTGGTTGCGTGGATCAACAGCTGTCTTCATTATCACTTTCATTACAGTCACATTCCACCTCTGTGCATGAAGAACTTAGTATACCACCTGCTCCGTCCGCCACTCCGTATGCTTTACAAATACTTTTGGACTTGTACAGGTATGTTTGTTTTTATAAAATGGAGGACATGTACTGTACGAATTTTTTTCTATAAATTGATGTTTTTATACAGGGACCAATTCATGCTCATGTTAGAATCAATGAGAACTCCTTCGTACAGAGTGTCAGTCAATACAGATATCGCAAAAGAAAGAGAGAGAAATTCAAAATTACAGTCGAGAGCGGCGCAACTAGAAAAGCAGATAAAAGTATTGATTGACGATAGCGTAGCACTTTTGAAAGCAAGGATGACCGAGTTAGGTATAAATGCAACATCGCCTGGAGATTTACTTGCCAAGGCTAAAGAAATTGTTCTTAGACACAAACAGTTACAAGCTAAAGCAAGTAAACTACAAGCTCAAGTCGCATCCATGGAAAATGAACAGTCGAGATTAACTGCGCTTAGACATCAAGAACTGCAAGAGAAGTATAGTAATCTCACAAACACAAACAGCATATCAAATCCACCGCAACCACTCACGCAGGATTATATATTGAAAGAAATTTCGGCAACTCTATCTCAGCGTAAAAGACTACACTGTCAGGTTAGTACTATTACAAGTTAATGTACAGTGAGAAAATAATATGTAAATGTATAAATTGAACTCTAATAAACTCATAGGTATCCAAATTGGAACATGAATTAAACGTATTGGAAAGAGCAAGCAATGAAAAACAAGTTGCTGCAATGGTTCAACAACAAAGAGAAGCGATAGGCTCTAAACATTCGCAAAATCAACATCATCATCAACAACAAAATGGAAAAAGTGGATCGTCGCGGAAAAACAGAGAAGGACGTTCCAGATCGCAAGAATGGCCGGATGTCCCTGATATCGGAAAGATACAGGAGAACAATCCGGAAATACTGGCGCAAAAGATTTTAGAAACAGGCAGGCAAATAGAAGCTGGCCGAATATTAAACAGACAAAATACCAGTACCAGTAGCAATTCTAGAACCAGACTGCCACAAGCATCTCTCAGTTTTTCTACTACTCCGTCATCCATATCATCCTCACAATCGCAGACAAGTAATAAGGAAGCATCAAATAGAACACAGGAACCTCCTAGGGTTGCGAATTTCGAAGATAGGTTAAAGAGTATTATTACAAGTGTGTTGAACGAAGATCAACAAAATAGAAATAAACAACAACAACAAATGCAACTACAGGTGCAATTACAAAATCAGACTGAACCAGATAGAAAACGTATTGCATTACCACAAAATGTTTCTACGCCTGATTACACACAGGTAAGTTTACGGTTACACCCGATATATTAATTATACATCCAATATATAAATAATTTCAATCATCCTCTTATAGGTTTCACCCGCGAAGTTAGCACTTCGCCGTCATCTATCTCAGGAACGTCTTTCTTCTCATTTAACACCAACCGACAGGCCAACAATCGACTCTAGGCAACCGAGTCATGACAATCGTATTGTAACAGGAGGAAGCGGACTGCTCGGTACTAGAACAATTGGTGATTTGGTCAGTGGAGAAATAGAAAGAACGCTAGAGATATCCAATCAATCCATAATAAATGCGGCTGTCGATATGAGCGCAATGATAAGGCCGGAAGCTGTATATTCTCCTATTAGTAGACCAGCTAGTGCAGAGGGTGATGCTGGTTTGTCAACTCTTGCGCACGTAGCGAGTTATGCACCAACATCTTCTACAGTTTCAACATGTACTCCAACCACTACTTCGAGATCATCCGTATTATTCACTCCAGTAACACAACCACAAAGGTATCGTATTATATGTTTATCTGAGAGTAATTATGTTTGTGTGTATAGGCAGTTCCATGTTATAATTTATCTGTCTTTTCTTATTTAGATATACACCAGTTCAGTTACCTCGCGCAGACATCAAACCTTATCATGAGTCGTATTTCACTGACAATCCTTCTCAGTCGCTCGCGCAGACCCATCCTCCACCATCATTACATTCATCACAGGCTACATCAAACGGTGAACTTTTGCCAGTAGAAGGATTAGCTGCATCTTTACATGCTCGCATATTAAATAATCCCAACCCAAAAACAGAACCAATGCTTTCTACGAATAGAAGGTATTGGAATTTCGTCTACATTTTTTTCTCCATCCCATATTGGATGAAATTACCATCTAATCCTTATTTTTCTTTTTTTTTGTGGTAGATTTCAACCGTACCCTCGATATGCAACCAGTAGTAACAATAATGGCAGTGCGACAACAAATGGTATGGTGACGGCTATTTGTCCATCACAACCCTCAGTGTCAGTAAAAACAGAGGCAGTCGTATCGTCAGTAAGCACAAGTGGAGCGCCATTAAGCCCTCTCGTAGAACCACATTCTAATACGTCTACGCCACTAGTCGATGAACCCCAAATGACAACGCAGAGACAACGAAACGGTATTGGCGATGACGGTAAGCAGAATATATTCATATTTTTATTCTTTCTCTTCTATTATGCGTTCTGTAAAAGTATTAGAATAGGAAATGCTTTGGAATGTATATATTCAAGTTTTGAAATATGCTTCCTACACTGGCTGTAAGAAGAAACATTGATATATTAAAAACTTTTTAACATGTTAAAATATATTAAAAAACTAAATAATAAAATTACTGAACTTACCAATAAAAATTCAGTTTTATAGTACAACCCTACTTAGCAGTACAAATTACCAACTCAGTAATAGAATAGAATAAATTTTGAAATTAATGATAAATACTTTTACATTCTAACTATTAGTATTTTGATCTTGCTATATATCAGGTGTATGATTTATATTTACTCTGCTCATAAATACTTTTATACCTTTGCTATACAGAACTTTTACTAAACCCTCTGCTTTACCTTTTTTTTAAACACTGTTGTATTAGTTTCTGCTATGCATCTTTTATTAGTTTTTTTTTATGCACTAATGGTTTAAAAAAATCGTCTATGGTTTACCTTATCTTATGGAGCTGGTACTTGATCTTTATTTATATTTATTTTTGTTGTTGTTTGCTGTATTTGTTAGATGCACTGTAGCTGTTTGTTGGTTAGATCTGTCTGTCACATACTCAATCTCACTCACAACCCTTGAAGCTTGTTTTATTAGAGATTGAGACACGTTCAGAGGGAGAAATCAAAAAGTTACGGCTGCCTGTGGGTTGGTTCGTGGTTGCTGGTGAGTTATCCCACAGGGGTTGTTCAAAATTCTGTTTTTTTTTTTGTTTTTTTTACTATCATTATTACAGCCATTTGATAAATAAAAAAAATTCAATTCTCTTAGCTATCTTTAACCATTCATACAATCGATACAATAATGTCAAAATTCGATTAAAATATTTCCATGAAAATAAGCCAGACTCGAAAAATTCGATCGAGAAAAATTTCCGCCGATACAGATCATTTCACATTTGCAGTCTACTTGTGCATATTAAGAGATTCAAGAACAAACAGGGCATGTTAGATTTATATGAATATAGTGTATCTTTAGTTGATGGGTTTTTTTGTAATTTAGGTGCATGCTTTTCTGCATGATAGGATAATATATTAAATACGATTAATGTAGTGTTTCCTTCATTGAGTACTTGTACATGTTGTACAAGAAACGATGAAGTGGATGTTACAAGGTACTGTACATGATATATATAAACATGATACACATCATATTACTTAATCAATTATGCAATTGAAAAACAAAAAAGAAATGCTGTATTATACATAAAAATCCTATTTACTAACCACATGATGTTCCAATATTTACAGAGCTTAATCTTTATTACTCTCCTACCTCTTTCAACCATATTTCAGATAATACAATCTCTCATATGCTATCATCAAAATACTATTTGTCATACACAATACCCTGGACAATATCCTTCCATTTTATCAATAATACCATTCCATTGCATAACATCTATAATTCACTCACATATATGTGAACATATCTACTAAAATCCATTCATTAAAAAAAAAAAACAATGTAGTTGACATAGTAACAGTTGCAAGAGTACAAACACATTATTATATTGATAGTGAGAAGGGTTATTGGCTTATTTTTATGAAAATACGTTGTACCGTCTTACGATGCCTAAGCGGTACAGCAACTAAGTCCAAGTCATTTTGCAGATGGAGAGGCAGATTGGCAAGACCGTATCAGTTCTGGATTCGACAGACTGGTTGCGTTCGCGTCCACGGAGCTGGACAAGCGAAGAAGATCGACGGAGGGAGTGAACACAAGTCCTGATAGTGGTTTAGGATCGGATAGTACCGTCACGGGACCTCCACCAGTGATTCCATCGCCGGACGAAGCACTTGGACCTCCTCGTACACCTTCACCGACCAGTCCTCGTCCACCGAATCCATCCAACAGCAGTAGTACGAGCAGCAGCAGCAGCAGTAGCAGTACATCATCCTCGGTGCCTCTAAAATATCAACGTCAACCGGATCCTGAGCGTCATCATTTTAAGAAAAAGTTTTTTCATAGAGATTGGAATAATTCTGGTAGCACCAGTAAGTTTCGTCCTAAAGGCAAAGATTGGGATTGGAATCATTCAGGACAGTGGCCTTCGAATGACGAACAATCTTAATCAACTTTTTATACACCGTATCTTAAAGAGCGAGTATATTAAGCTTTTTAACGGGTTCTTTATCTCTCTCTTTCTTATATGGCTGTTAGGTTTGCTGAATTAAATTCAAACGTGAGTACCGCGTTTCTCGAACGCGGATGTATCGTTTCTTTTTGTAGTAGAAATGTTATTTCCCTCCTTAACATCCATGCTTCTTGGTAGTGTGGTGTTTAAAGTAATTTTTAATTATTACGAAATGTGTACAATGTTGCATTTTTTTAGTTCGACTCGATCACGAAGCACGGCTCCCGAGTTCGGGCTGAAATCTTTTTTTTTCTTTCTTCTTTATTTTGTGCTAATGAACAAGCAACGTTTGAGCCGAACGAGAATGGCTCGATAATTGGTTCTCGTTTTATTATATATTTCGTTGTTGGGAATATATATATTTAATGGAGGACTTGTATCGTGAGGCTAAATGTACTGCGAAATTGAGGTTATATTTCGATCGTAAAAAAAAAGTATTTAATATTTAGCCGTATACACACTCGCGAGCACGCGCGCGTATATTGAAATGTGAAAGACGGAAAGACGCTGTTATACATTACTCACTGATAAGCATTTTAACTTAATATTATTAGCCACTACAATTTTTGGGAAACGAAGAAGAAAAACACGCAATTTAGAGGATTATCATTATCGATTTGATACATGACATACGGTGAGAATGTGTTTGCCTTCATAAATATATGCTAATACCATAGAGATTATATTCCTTGAGAACAAAATGAAGGAAGAAATAAACTGTAAAACGCAGGTGCATCTATAATTATGGTATATGACTGTTGTATGTGAAATGTAGTAGGGCAATGAAAGAAGAAGAAAAAGAAAGAAAAGTGCTGTGTAAAGAATGTACCATATATTATAGACGTCGCAATTAAAACGTATTAGTTGAAAAAAAAAGAAGAAAAACAGAAAGGAAAAGAAGCTACCAAAACCTACGTGTGTTCGTAGCAAATATTCGCTGCAAATTTTATACGCGGCTCCGTATCCTCCACTCGTTTCCGGCGGATACGATATATCGAAGTGTTCACTGTTGCTCATAAATGTATATGACGACAGACAGCGAAGAATAGTCATTTCAACTAACCTGGAAGTTAAAGCTAATTGATCACTGTCTTTTTTTTTTTGTTTTATTTTTGTTTTCGTTTCTTCGGCACAAATTTACCCACTGATTTGTAAGATTGTGCAGAATAATCCAAAGAACGATCTCTCTACGAGAGTTGCATATAGAGAGAAAAACAAACTTCCCAGCGAAGAATGGTGTGTTGATCGGACTCGAAATAATCTCGCTGGTGAATTCGAGGTGTTCGACTTTTGTAAATAAGATGCGGGCGCGCTTTTTCGTAAGTACGCGCGTATCCATGTTGTATAAAAAGATTTTTTAGTCATTGTGTCGTAAATATAGTGCGGAAAGTTGTGTAAAAATGGTTAAAAAAAAAAAAAAAAAACAGGAAAGTGAAAAGGAGAATAATCAACCGGAGCGCAACTGTCACGGATTGAATTGTATAGACGAACAAAAAAAAACAATATTGGAGAGCAAAAGAGAAAAAAAAAATATCGATCGCTCGCCGTGTATGATTGTAATTAGTTATCGAATTATTTAATAATCCCCCTTATACATTAATACGATATAATTAAAATAACGATGTAGGCACCTGCCAAGTTTAGCGTGTTATATACACTGCCGAATATCTTCTATTAATTTTATTATTGATCATGATTATTATTTATTGTTTTTATTGAAATATTTTAATACTAAGGTTTTTTGTAACAAGCATATTTTCTCTTTCATTCCTACCTTCCATATTGCGTGGCTTACCACTTCGGTTTTCAAATCAACCAATGAGAAAAGAAAATTCAAACGTAAATTATGAATCACGTAGTACAATTATGAAAATGAAGAAAACAAAAAAAAACCGATGTTGTATTGTTACCAATCTTTCCGTCACCCGATCTCTTCCGGTGTCGTGGATATGAAATAAGAGAGAAAGAACAGCATAGGGATGGTAGACACATTTTTAAGCGTATATCATCAGGAAGAGAAGAAATTTATTACGATGTTGCCTGATTATGTTAAAAGGAACACGCTAGTACATTTGTTAGGGTAATTCATTGATTTGCTGCGTGAGCGAATAATGGTGAGAAATATATATATATATACACACATACAAACACACACAAGAAATGATCGTAACACGATTTTATAGAACCGATGAAACAGATGTAAACAGTATCTGTAGATATAATGCAACAAAGTACAAAGTTCTACCTGAACAGATTATATTTCATACAGTATCTGTTTTGTACATCGAGTAACCAATGCATTGAAATATACCACATTTTTATCTTGATTTATTAAATTCTTAACCGTTCCATAACAATTGCTGTTTATCACAATTCACATTGCAACAAAACGAATATACATATACATCTTATTTTTCTATTTTTTTCTCTATCATCTGACGTGTGTATATTATACGCGTAAGTTGCATAGAATAGGAAATTCATAAAGAAATAAAGGAGAAAAAAAAAAGGAGATAAAGAATTGTGCTTCTTAATGAATTTCCGTTCCCTATGCATCCATCGATATATCTTAACGCGTAGAAGTCATGCATTATTATTGCGCAATTCATTCAAATCTCAGTGTCAATGACATTTTCAATACAGGTGCCAGCATATGCATCTCGTATTGTGTATATATTTTTGCTAAAAGATAAACGGTGTGCATACGGGTGTCGCAACCGCTAAATGCACCCACACGGCGCCTATATATATGTATATATAAGAACAAGTTTGTCATTCTTCTAAAGTGTACTTGAACTTGAAATTTATAAACGCGCGCAATGGCCTTCGTGTTAGAAACGGTCTTGTTCGTTTTATTCAGTGTAACGTGTGCAACGGACATGCAGGACATTGAAATTGTTTTATTACCATTGTGGAACGCGGAAGATAGGATAGAGGTATTATACTTTCGATAAATTCACACTCAACGTAACATCTATAAACCATAAACGTCGTCAGAGTGGCACATTACTTCTTCTTCTTCGTTTTTTCTTTCTATATATTAGAGTAATTCGTCTCATTTGTATCATTCGAGTTAACGAATTACAGGTACCGTTAAGTTTCAAAGCGTTCGATCAGTCGGTCGACTTAACGTTACGTAGAAACGATAAGATCACAGCTTCTCGGTTTCAAGTTTGGAAGCACACCGACGAGGACACATTCGAAGAGGTCCCGGAACTCGGTAAATCGATCTCGTGCCATTATCTTCACAGAAACGATTTCAGTTCCGCTGCGGTGAGTCTCTGTGGAGAACGTGGCGTGGTCAGTATTATGTGTACACTGATTTTCGAAGGTATCCCCTCGTAACGCGAAAGGGAAACATGTGCGTGTTCGTAAAATGATACTCTTTCAGCATGGTTTGGTCTTTCTGGAGAACGTCACGTTAGAGATCACGCCGCTTCAGAATGAAGAAATCTCGTTCTTCGACGATCATGTGATCAGAGAACGTTCAGACACGTTAGGCGAGCCTCACGTCGTCAAGAGAGCTTACGGTCCTTTCCAATTTTACGAAGATCAGCCCAAGTACAATCGTGCACCGTTGTACAACGATCTTATAGAAGGAAATCAGATAGGAGAACCGGACGAAAATCTATACAGAAATAACCCAAACGATGCTCTGACATTAGAATTGGCACTGTTCTTCGACGAGGCTGGCTACAATCTTTTCTCCCCATTCTTCGACAGGAACGACGAACAGATTCTCGACATGCTGCTAGCCTACGTAAACGGCGTGCAAGCTGTCTACCATCATCCAAGTTTAGGTGTCACCATCGATATCTCTCTCGTTCGATTGGATATCATGCAGAAGCAACCTAGAGATCTACCGGATCACGGTGGTGAACGTGGACGATTGTTGGACTCCTTTTGCAGTTACTCGATGAAGAAGAATCCTCCGGATGAGTTTCATCCTAATCACTGGGACATGAGCCTCTACGTTTCTGGTCTAGATTTCTACGTTACGGAAGCTGGACAGAAGAACAGCGCGACGATGGGGCTGGCAGTTGTAGGTGGATTATGCATCGACCAGTATTCGTGCGTTATCGCTGAATTAGGCGTCACTAATCAGTTTGGAAAACCATTTCCATCGGCTGGTTTCACTTCTGTTTACATAGCTGCTCACGAAATTGGACATAAGTAAGTGTCAAGCAGTAGAATTGCGAAGAATTGAAATAGTAAAATATTAAAAGAAATTGAAAAATATACAGGGTAGTCTGTGTAACATAGGCCATCTAATTATCTTCTCTATATAGCTATAGTGGTAAGAGAAAATTCTTCTAACTAATTAAAATAATCTCAAATGGTAAATACGATGGGAGATGAATTTTTTTTTGTGCCTTTCTCAAGATCACCTATGTTGTTTTTTAAATGAATATATATATTGTTTTCTATTCTATGTTGTAGCAGATAATATAACCTTAAAATGACCTTTAACTCTATAATTTTGTATCAAATATGAAACTTCCAATCATTCTTTGCCATTTCTTCCATAAAAAAAAGTGTTCTTGTACCATCACAGCCAGAGAAGATAATTAGGCGATCCACGTTGAATATCCAGCAAGTATACTAACCATTCTTCCCTAAAAAGCTTAGGAATGCATCATGATTCGACGGGTAACTCGTGTCCAAAGGACGGCTACATAATGTCCCCTAGCAGAGGTACCAACGGCGAGACAATTTGGTCAGAATGCAGCCGCGACGTGGCTGAAAAGCTTTCATACATGAAACCCTGCTTAGCAGACAAGTCAACTCCTCCAAGCAACAGTCGGCTAGATCACACGAGATTCTTCAATCTTCCTGGAAGAGAATGGACCGCGAAGAGACAATGTGAAGTGCTTCTTCGCGATAAAGACGCTACCGTTGCCACGTTTTACAAAGCCTGCGAGTCTTTGCAGTGTAAGACGCCGCATAGAAGCGGTTACTACTTCGCTGGACCAGCTTTGGATGGAACATACTGTGCTGCGGGAAAGGAGTGCCGCGGTGGTGAATGTAAAAATTCGCTACAAATTTATCCAGGCTCGAACATACCTTTCGTTCAACCTGGTGGATGGAGCGATTGGAAAAATGGCCCGTGTAAAAGTGGATGTTTATTCAAATCCACCGGTTATCGAAATAGACAACGTTTCTGTAACAAACCAACACCGAAGAACACTGAAACAGGTTGTCAAGGGTTACATTACGACGTTGCATTATGTAGGGATGATAATTTATGCAAGAAGAAACGTAAGAGTATCGTTGATTTCGCGACACTTAGGTGCGGCGAATTCAGCGAAAGATTGCCAGAATTGGACGGCAAGGGTGGCGGACTGCAAGCGCCGCACGAAACCGAAAGGCCATGGATGGCCTGCGCTATATTCTGTCGGCGAAAAGACATAGCATCTTATTACACGCCGCGCGTGGAATTAAACGACCTTGGCCTTGACCCATACTTTCCAGATGGAACATGGTGCCACACCGAGGAGGGACAAAATTATTTTTGTCGCCAGCACCACTGTCTGCCGGAGAATTTTCACTTCGAGAAAACGCAGCTGAAGGATCGTACGAACGATAGGGACGACATGGTGTTCGGACCTCAGAACGCACATGCCGCCGGAGGGCTTGGTTTGAATGATCAGGTGATCAAGTATTTCAGCTTGGGCCCCGATGGATTGCCCCTCTTGACCTCCTTGTCGCACGGTATTGGGTTTCCGCCGGACGACGACGAATGGATCGATAAAGATTACGTGGAACTGGTGAAACCGACGGAGGAAATAGTCTTCGAGTCGTTATACCGTATGAGAAAGTAAAGTTCGTCGGTGTTATTTGCCAATGGATTTTACGTTTCTTTTCTCAGGCAGCCTTTTTTTCTTTTTTTTTGGTCTTTTATTTGTAAGAAGTACCTCTTTTATCGAACGAAGTTCTTTCATTTCGTTTTTGTAGGTTTTACTATACAGTTAGAATAAGCCCTCTATCAAGAGAATCTTCAAGTACAATCGATTAGGCAAGAATGAAATTCTACCAACTTCTCGAGGTAAAGTAAGAAATTCGAAAGTTTACAGATTTATTTCGAATGTGATACATTTGGCTAAAAATCGTGTTGAGCATCGATGAATTGGTGATTATGAAACAATTTTCTTTTAGAATTCAAATTAATGGTTCGAATAGTTTACATGTAAAAGATATCTGTGGTGTTTCTACTTATTTTTATTTGTTTCGTTAATATTATTGCTTGATCGCCTCCTTCATGCCGTATATACAATATAAATATAAATATGTCGATATATCAGATAAATTGTATATCAATATAAATATAATATGTGTACACGTATATAAAATTAAAGGGTGAACACTTTACTTACGTGTGCAGTACGCGTACGTATTTACACTGAAATTCTACTGTTTCGCCACGCACTTGTGTGAAAGTATCTCGGGAGATAGGACGATGACGTCACCTACTTCGCTGTCTATTTTAGGAGTGTCCCGATGTTATATCCAGCGTAGGAGCGAATCATGAGACAAAAGGATCCAATAAAAATACAAAATCGTGTCACTTAATTGTATCGATATTATTTTAGCGTACAAATAATTAACCAACCATTAAAATTAAGAAGTCGCGTTACATAAGAAAACAATCAGCTCGATATTACAAATAGTCGTTTACAGGCACATCTGCTTCCATATGACAAAATGTTCCACTGATCACTGCGAGCGTGTAAAGAAAAACAAGTAAAGTCGTAATTCTTTTTAACGCTTTTAAATATACTCGTCTAGCTTCTTACTGCGTATACACGTTTCATTGAGAACAAAAACGAATTAAATCATGATACATGAATAATGAAATAAAATAGAAAAGAGGGAAGAAACATGACGATTTGAACACAATGATGGTGGCTCAATTTGTCATACTTCCACGAAACTACCGTTCATACAAATCCGCGCCATAGAGCAATACTTACAGACTATGCACACACGCACAAATACACACTCATTCACCCAAGATGCATATATCATAATACATACTCTGAATGTACAGAATGAACAAAATTAATCAGATCGCATTCATACAGAGTTGCACTGTAACAGACTCTCTCTCTGTTAAATCATATAACTTAGTGTAATATATTCGTTTTTAATCACTATTTAGGATCTTTCTTCCCGCATGTAAAGGCAAAGTACATTTCACTGTACTACCAAAGCAACATATCCTCCATCTTTTCTTTCGTTCCGAATTCTAACGAAAATAAGCCTGTCTAAATCCGAATCAAAAAACTGACTTTCTTTTACACTTGACTAATGGAAAAATCACATTTTCCTAGCTATGAGATAAAATTATTATTTGCTTCGCCTCAACAAATATTTTTTCACAGCTCTCTAACCACGCTTTATGTACTAGAACGTACACGAGTGTTTAGTCTCGTCAATTGGGACGATTAGAGGACTGTCGTTGTGATGACAATTATCCTTTCTTTTTTTCCTTCAATTTTGTGTTCTCAATTTGGCAGAGTATCATACAGTATGTCCTTTGTATCTTGCGTTAATGCATCGGGGAATTTGATGTCGAATGAAACCAAAAGATCACCTTTCCTTGGTGGTTCTTTTGGGAATGGTAGGCCATGATTTGGAATCCTCTTGACCAAATTAGGTTTAACAATTTCTCTTGTCAAATTTAAGTTGATTTTTTCGCCGGTAAGCGTAGGAACTTCAATGACAGTGCCACATAAAGCTTGTTTTAAGCTTAATTTACAAGTGTATCTTATATCACTGCCTTCCCTTCTAAACAGAGGATGGGGTTTATCTCTGATGATGAAAACAATATCAGCTGGAACTTTTCCACGGCCTTGGTCACCTTCTTTCTGGAAGGTGATCTTAGTGCCTGCCTTCCATCCTGGTTTTACATTAATTGTAAGAACTTTGTCTTCCTTTCTGGTAGTGTTATCAGGTTGTACAACACGTCTGGAGATTTTCATTTTTTTCGTACAGCCATGTAGAATTTCTTCTAAAGTGATATACAGATCATGTTCTATGGCAGGATCTTGAGCACGGTCTTTGTTGCCTCCCCTGCCTGAGTTAGGTCCAACAAAGTTGAAAGAATGTGACCTAAAGGCTCCACCTTGGCCACCTTGACGTTGATGATGACCAATTCCCAGACCAAGTGGATCATCAATGTCCATGTCATCATCATGAAGGTTAAACACTCTGTTTCCAATAGGAGTTCCAAATTCAAAGAATGCTTGGAAGGGGCTAGCAGAACCAAAGAATTGAGCAAAGGTTGCCTTTGGATCTCCATGGTATGTATATGTTGTACCACCACCACCTCCTCCTGCAGATCCAGCTCCTCCTTTCAGTCCTTCCTCTCCAAATTTGTCATAGACTTCCCTCTTCTTAGCATCAGAAAGTACCTCATAAGCTTCTGCTATTTCCTTAAATTTTTCTTCTGCCCCAGCACTCCTATTTTTATCAGGATGATACTTTAAAGCTAACTTTCTGTAAGCCTTTTTAATATCATCATCACTGGCATTTTTGCTTATGCCTAATATTTTATAGTAATCTTTCCCCATTGGTCACTGATCTGCAACAATTGAAATAACAAGATTGATACATTGTCATCATGATAATAAATGTTGAAAATTTGTTTATGAAAAAATTCAATATATTCTGATCTTTTCTTTTGTAACTATTCAATTACATTTCGTCTCCCTAAACCATCAAATGGTTCAATTATGAGCACTTATTTCAATCTACTTAAATTATTTCGTATCAAACTATAGATAGTTCTATGACACATGAAACATTTTACAATTTTATTTTTCTCTGACAAATAGGGGATTTAAAAAAATTCGTATTTTACTCTGATATCGTTTTACATATTGCGATCATCGTATACATAACAATGCGTATTTCGAACGAAATATTACATCATTTTACATACACGTTTTTCGAGAACCGTATGATGTTCTATATCGACAGTTTTGGAAACGACGTTTAACGCAACGTGACCATAAAAAGTGCGGCTCTTTCTGAAGTTTCAAGTACGACATCGACGTCACACAGCACAAAGAACTGTTTTTATCTTTCACAGATTACCTTAGCGGGTACAGAAATGATTTCTTTCATTACATACACCACTCAACATCGCGATCCTAGATTGTTTATTTCATTTCTTCACTTACTAGATTTTCTTACACAATTAGAGCAGAATTTGGAATAGAACCAAACGAAATTTCTACAGAAGAGATTGTTTTACCGAAACTAATCCACTACCGAAACCTTTCCTTGGTACAGTTAAACTTTACGTTGCAGTAGTTACTGTAAACGTTGCTGTTACATGACGTATACGTTTTGCAATCAAGAAAATAACTAACTGTGAAATGATCGTGTAATTCTGGAAGTTTGTAAGATTAGAAAACATCGTTTTCGGTGAGATCCAGCTTATTAAACGAATTAGGCTCGTAAAAGCATGGAAATGCAAGACTTGCTGCGTTCGCCCAATGATCGAGATACAGGTGGAGCAATGGTACAATGCATAGATACCAATTGCGATAATGTCAATGATCTGCCATTTTTTCGCATATTCTCGAGAAAAAAAGTATGGATGTTCTCTAACGCACACCCACGTACATATCTCACCGATATCTATTTCTGGCAATGATGAGCGCGTATAAGCGACGAACGTGTCCGCTCCTACAAACGTGCAACGATTTCGAGCAGCGTAAAAATAAATTCTACCGTGTTCATGATGGCTGTCCTAATCTCCACTTTGAACGTTTATCTATCGTGAAATTAGGCGAGCAAACATACGTGAACGACTCCCCACCGCGAGCCGCCCATTTTTTTCCCCGCGAACATCTGACAGAATCAAGTCCCCCTTACGGTGCATCGTTTACAATTTTTCGTTCAACACTTACCGCTGTTATTCTTGCGATTGCTTGATAAATTAGAAAATCCGATTAACACTAAATTCACTGAGCTTTTCAATCAAAACGTTACGCAGATCGATGAAATGTTTGTTTCTGACAGATCGACCGAAACAACATTTAACACCTCTCTTCACGTACTAAAGTGTCGCGTAAGCTGCGCAGTCCATATATACAAACTTTCCTTCTAGTGGCTTCCGGAACTTTCGAGAATGGGTCGACGGCAGTTCCGTAGCACAAATTCGGTGACGTCAGTAACCCCCACTCTAGTTATAAATCGAAAATGTGACCGGCAATCGTGCGCGCGTTTTATGAAACGTAACGTTGGTACGACAATAAATAAATAGTACGTTTCTTTTATTGACGCATTTTTATAAAATAGTTGATATTTCGTTGCCAGATAAATATAATTTTGTACAATTGATGTCAATGTGTAAAGCTAAACAAGCAAAATACTGTTCTCATTGCTGTCTGAAGTTAGCCACGTATTATATTGACATATACTTGGTGAACGTAATCGTAGGTATTACGAATTCTACGGATATGCGTATACATTGTGTCCATAAAACTTAAGGATATTTGAATACCATGATCTAATTAATTTTAGCGTATTATAAGATACTTTATTAACAAATGCTACTTGTTTCATCCTTTCTACCAAGAATTTAGTACTTTACCATGTTTACACGTAATGTCAAAATATTTTTATTGTAATTCGTTTTTACTAGAAGTGAAACTATGAGACAGTTTTTTCTTTACTAATACAACTAGATATTCGTTTAAATACTTCTTAACTTTCTCTTCTAGAAATTATAATCAGACTTATGAATTTCGTTATTACGCAGTTTAAAAAAAACATATATAGGGTTTTAAAAAAAATAATAATAATATATTCACCATATAGAAATCTGTAAATATGACTTTTATTTGACACATATCAAAAGTATTCCTTCACACATAAGAAATAAATAACGTTTCACCGTTTGCATACAAAACAGCTATCACAAGAGGTAAATTAATTCACTTCACAAGTATGATTCATACGTATATACAAATGCATCATGTAGTGTATTTATCTACTTAAACGTAAGAACAACGCATGTCTACATTCTCGTGAATTTGAAGGCATGTATTTATCGTAAAAGTCTTGAATAAATTCTTCTACCTTAAAACCAAATTTCTGGTATAAAATTAATGCAGGATTGGTAGCTGAAACATGTAGCGTGACATCTTTGCCCATACACGTTTGAATTAGGTGATAAAGCATAAATGTTCCTATGCCAGATCTACGCCACTCGGGACGGGTTAAAAAGAATGATATGTAAGCTTCATTGTAACCAACATCAGGAACTAAAATTGCAAATCCAATGACTAGCTTTTTGTACAAAACCACGCAGCTGAAGTCGGGGTACTGTAAACACTCCGTTACTGAAACAATGCAATCTCATTATTTTTTTCCTAAACGCGAATTCAAAAATTGAATGTATATTTAGATATATCTTTAAAAGACACAAACATAACTATTAGAGATAATTTTACATTAAATCATTACGTAATTGTCATATTTACTTACAATCGATGCCAGGCCAAAAAAATTGACTACATAGACTATTAATCGCAGGAATGTGTTGCGGCCTCACGTAAGAATAATCAATCGGTGCTGTTAGTGGTGATTTCCATTTAGGATTGGGTTTATTAACTTTAGTGCGAAGCTCTTCCATTACTTTTAACCATAAAGGACGGCATGAAGTGTCTCTTCTTATAAATGGTTTTAAGAGTCTATTCGTGTATGGACTATGTACAGACGTGGGTTCATTGTATCCTTGCAGTCTTTGTTCAAATGGACCTAAATCATCACCAAAAAATCGATCCAAGACTCTGCCAGAGTCTTTTAAAGGTTTGTCGAGTATTTCCGTTTTACATCCAAAATTATCGATGTCCAGTATAGGTAAACCGTATTCTCGTTTCAACTTTCGTACAGTTAGTTTTCGATAAAATCGTCTGATCTCTGAAGGTGCAGAATTAAGAACTGACTTATTAACTTGTTGTAATAAATACACTTCTTCTTGATGTGTCATGCGCGGAATTTTCTCTTCTAAAATAAAATGCAAATACGTTTAGTAAAAGCATACATTGTACAGGAAATATATGGGGAAAAATATATATACCAATAATATTTCTTTGCCATGGCCACGGTCGTCGTTGTACTGTTTTAAACAAAGAAAGAGGTGGTTGTTCTTGGACAGAACTTAGACTGTCACTGCTGTCTTCATCATATTGTTCATCTTCATCCTCCTTTATTTGATCTGTTTTAATACTACTAAGATTTTCAGATACAGCATCTGTAGTTGATGTCCACTCAGATGTGAAGTCATCCAATAATTGTGAAAAATGGAAATTATTTGTCTGATATTGGCAATCTCTTATTAAATCAGACAAAGATGGTGTGTCACTTTGCTCATTAGAAATCATATCATCTTCAATTTCCATGTCTAAATTAAAAAAATCACAGCATGTAAATAATTCTACATGTTTTTTATATATTTTACTTGTGTTACATGGATGCATACTGTTTAATTCATCCTCTTCAAGTAAAAAATCTAATAATGTTTTGTCAGGTTGAATATATGCTTGTGAATATGCAGAGCATTCTTGAGTCTTCACTGGTCCACTTCCAAAACTATTGTCTTCTCCAACTGAAATGCTTGATTCTGATGGAGTTGGACTATCATGTAATTTTGTCACTGATTTCACTTGATTGCCAACTTGTTTTTTACGATCCAATATCATTTTTTCATCTGCAAAAACATAATTGTAAGCAAATTAAATATCCTGCAATTATCTTTCATAAAAATGATAAGTATTATGTTTACTTTTAGCAATAAGAACTTCAGGTGGATCATTGTCCATCAATCTCCACCATCCAGATTCTCCTAATTCTGTTGTTCCTGATTTAAAAAATATTCCACTATAATGAGAAAGAGTTCCAGATATTGTGCCAATCCAATTCTTTTTTCTTTTACTAAAAATAGAAAAAGATCAAATTGATATACACACATTTATCATTAATCTTGATTTTCATCTGTCTTTTATACAATAGCTTACACTGTCTTTTTAAATAAGTAATCCCAATTACGGTCAACAAAAGTACTAATATCAGATTTCCAATGAAAGTAGCCTCTTTTACTGATACCACTGGATTTTTCACGTAAATTATACAATGTCAGTACAATCACATTAAGCCAAGGCATTCTATTACGTGCTACTATTTCTTCACCAAAAGAACTACAGTGAGGACAAGTCAAATCAAAAAATACATCTCCTACAAAAGATACTGGAACACTTCCTCGTTTTAAACATTCAATATGAATCTTTTTTGAACATTCATTACAGCGTAATGCGGGTTTATTGTATGGATCACACAGATGTCCGCAATTCTTACAACATTCTAGATCAGAATTATCAATCGATTCTGCTTTACATTGACTATCTTTTACATTAATTATTTGTGCCATCGTTTATTTATGTAATAAACTGCAAATTAATTGTTTATAATTAAAATACAGTTACTGGATTTAGGTTAGATATTTTCAAATGAAGTATTACAAGTTTTTTATAAGTTTCTATTTAAATACATAGTTTAATAAATATCATTACAATAAAATACAATTAATATTATTAATTGCGTATATTATAATATTGTATCATTAATAATTCCCACTTATAAAAGAGAACACATTAGGGTTAGGTTTCGATACACTGTGTGAAGCACATTGTGTTGATATTTTTCTTGATTTAGCAATGTGAATGTAGCTCAATATGACAAATGGCGGGAACTTTATCAACGAAGATCAAAACAGGTTTAAAAGAGTACGAACAACAATTGTAACACGGATTCTAATTTAGCATAAATATAAAGGTAGGGTTTTTTATATTATCTTTCTTAATGTGAAATATGATGACATTTCTGGTACTGAATATTTCAATCGAGTTTGTTGCTATGGAAACATAAACAACGCATGTATATAATGTAGACGGTAAAAAATTACTACATTACTTATCAATTTGAAGGAAAAACAGCCTTTTCAAAATGATTCCTTCTTTACAAACAAGAGTATTTTATGGTTTAAAAACTGATATAATTTCGAATGCACATTATATTACGGATGCAGAAATTTTATATCCCGTCGGAACTGTAATCACAGTTCATAATGTTCCGCAACTTAGACAAAGATTATTACGTTTATCTGAAAAGCAACAGATTAATATAATTTGTGTAACACATAATAAGTAAGTTTCCATATAGTTGATATTTTTATTTTCTAACATAGAGACGTATATTTTCAAATGTTCCCTTTTTTTTTTTTATTCAGGAAGTATGTTGCAACATGTGAAACTGGAGAAAAACCTACTATATCAATTTATGATGTTCAAACGTTAAAAAGAAAGAAACTTCTTGGAATACCATATGATGCTCCTGGTGTGACAAGGTTTACTTGTGTAGGGTTTAGCTTTGATAACAAGTATCTAGTAGCAGTTACAGGAGAGCCTGATCAAACAATGCTTTTTTACAATTGGGAAAAGGGAAAAATAGAATCTAGTATAAAAGTAGGCACTTCTCAAAATCCATTGGCTATTATAGAAGTATTAGCTTGTAATCCATCTGATGTAGGTGTAGTTGCACTTGGAGGTCCACATATATTTAAATTTTTAACTCTTTCTGATACTGTATGGAGGCCATATGGATTCTCTAAGGCAGACAATATACTTACATGTTCAATGACTTGGTTGAATCCAGATAGATTATTACTAGGAACTAAAGATGGTAGAATACTTTATTTAGAAAATGGTGATTTAAAAAATATTTACAAAATGAATGATACAATGTTTATGAATCTTAAAATACGAGAAGAATATGTTATACCTGCCAGTAGTTCACTAACAAATATGGATACAAAACAAGATATTCCATGGGAAAACAATGTTCGTTGTTTAATCGCATTTCAAAGAGGTTTTGCATACGCATTCGGTTTTAAAACAATCACAGTCTTTGAAAGAGATGGTCAGCATAAATACATAAAGAGAAATATTTATATAGTTCCGACGCAACCATCAAAGGAAGAAAATAGAGATTTATATCAGATCAATAGTATAAACGTGAATTTAAGTTCTGATCGCTTACTAGTTACAACTGGTTGGTCTCAATTGTTTTATGCAAGATTATGGGGACCAGACCTAAATGTAGATCCAGAGCCACAGAAATTACACATTTTGGGCCAGTCGTTGCATTACGGTCCCATAAGTGGTCTTTCCGTGTGTGCATGGAAATCAATTTTTATGACTTGTGGAGAACTTGATCATAGTGTAAGATTATGGGATTTTGAAACAGAAAGTTTGATTTTAC
Source organism: Habropoda laboriosa (assembly GCF_001263275.1). NCBI lineage: Eukaryota > Metazoa > Arthropoda > Insecta > Hymenoptera > Apidae > Habropoda > Habropoda laboriosa. The sequence continues at coordinate 2,734,461 of NW_017100262.1, forward strand.
ATAAACAATACACGGAAGATATTTGTGGAATTGCTTTGCATCCTACAGGTCTTTTCTGCTTAATTGGCTTTAGCGATAAGTTACGATTTATGAGCATATTAATAGACGACCTATTACCTATGCACGAATGTTCCATAAGATGTTGCAAGACTGTAAAATTTAGCCATGGCGGTCATGCATTTGCTGCTGTTAACGGGAATATCGTGCAAGTTTATTCCTGTATCGGTTTTACTGTCTCCTACATTTTAAAAGGACATACCAGCAGAGTAAAGACCGTATTGTGGTCACGAACAGATACAAAGCTACTGACATTAGGTGCAGAAGGTGCTATCTATCAATGGGATATGAGTACTGGTCGCCGTTGCGCAGAAGTAATATTGAAAAACATTATTTTACATGATATTGCTCTGTCGGCTGACGAGCAGGTTGTTTACTGCATCGCAAATGATAATTTCATATATGAGATAAAAGATAATACGGTAACATATTATTTAAATTGCCTATGATTTTAAAACGATATAAACAACATTATAATAATATATTATTCTTATCAGGTACGACAACATAATATTCTAGTTACGGATATGTATTGTATGATATTAGGAAAAGAAGATCAAGTTTTATTTCTTATTTGTCCTGGTGGTATTATTTTATCAGTAAAATGTCCAGTTCAAGAGCCAATACACTATATAAGTTTTCACATACACTCTACTGATATTACAAAGGTATAAAGATACATGTAACATTATATTTAAATATGTATGTATATAAAAGTGTGTTTTATTACTTATACATTATTTATAGATTGCTCTTTCTTACAATGAACAATTTTTAATATCTACTGGTATCGATGGTAACTTGTGCATTTGGAAAATAAATTATCCAGAAGGAAAAGGAAAGATAGGAAAAGAGCTCCAATATACGAACGAAGTACTAATTAGTAAAGGCGACCTGCAAGAAAAAATACAAACGATTATAGATCTGAATGTTAGAATGAGAGAATTAGAAACTGAGCATGCTTATAAAATGCGACAGATTGAAGTTGTACATAATGATAAAATAAGGGATCTGCATCAAGGGTATTGCGAAGCTATTGAGAAACTACGGGATAAAATAAGCAAACAGCAGGAGGATCATAAGAATGAGTTGAACACGATAAATGTCGAAATAGTTAAAATGAAAGAGAAACACGAGAAAACGATGAAACAAGTGGAGACGAATTATGATGCCAAACTTATTATAGAATATGACAGGTATTTGGCCCTTGAAATTTCAATGAACACCATGCGTCAAGATTACGAGAAACGTCTGGAAGAAGTGGAGAGACATGGTGTTGAGGAATTACAGAAAGCAACAAATAAATATGAGGCTCTTCTTCACGAAAAGAAATTACAATTAGAAGAGACACAGGATGAAATGGCCCAACAGGCACGAGTGCATGAACAGATGGCAACGCAAATAGAAGACGACGCTGACCAGGAAATATTGGAGCTCAGAACAAATTATGAAACAATGCTCTATGAGGAAAAAGAGTTAAACATAAAATTGAAAGGAGAAGCTGGAACGATGCGTAATAGATATATGGCTAGTTTGAAAGATGTTGAGGAATTGAAAAGACAAGTACAACGAGTTCAGGGCGAATACGGCTATTTCCAGAAAACTATTCAGGAACTGGAGAAAGATAAGGAAGAATTAAAAAAGGAGATAAATGAAAGAGATACCACGATTCAAGATAGGGAAGGTCAGATATATGAGTTAAAGCGGACGAATCAAGAATTGGAAAAATTCAAGTTTGTTTTAAATTATAAGATCACGGAATTGAAGAATCAAATCGAGCCGCGGGATCAAGAGATTAAAGAGCTCAAAGACAAGATCAGAGATATGGAAACGGAGCTTGTGAATATTCATCAAATCACTGTTAGTTTAGAATTACAATCGTACGAATTGAGAGAAAAATTGGGAGCTGCTAGACGCGAATATCAATATGAACTGCAGCGAAATAAAAAGTGTCAACGACTTTTGAAAAAAATTCGAGTTGATTTGCTTGATGTTTCGGGGCTTGTGCAAGAACCAGAACCATTGAAAAATGCCATAACGAAATTGTATCACAAGTACTGCTCCAGTGATGAATTTTTACGCAGTCGTAAAGCGGATTTAGATGCGCAATGTGAGTTTATAAAGCAGAGAGATCATTTAGAGAGAACAATAGCTTCCCTTAGAAAACAGGTCTTCCAGGATAAAGGAAGTAGCGGTAAAGATATAGATAAAAGGGTAGAGGAAAATATTATTTTGATTGTGGAGTTGAACACTTTAAGGGAAGCATTGAAAGAAGCAAGAAAACAGATATTACACATGGAAGGTTTGTTAGGCTTAACAGCAAAAGATGTAAAACCGTCAGAAGCGAGGAAAAAGATGGATCAAGCATGTTACGGGTACGAACAATTACAAAATGATTATCGATCTCAAATGCAAGAATGTCAGAATATAATAATTGCATTAAAAGAAGACATGTATAAATTGATAAGCAAGCTACCTTGTGATGAACCAGAAACTAAAGTAACTTTTTAGGTATGCTTATCATATGTAGTTAAGAATACTAATGCGCAAAACATTCCTTTAATAAATTTTTCATAGAAATAAAAAAAAGGATGTTGTACACAGTATAATATGAAATTCTATTCCATATTATTTATTTAAAGCATAAAAATATCAATAACAAAATCAAACATAGAAATGTGATCGTAGTAATTACCAATATCGCATTCCAGAATAAGAATTAACAGAACATTTAAAGGACAAACGGGACAATAGCTTTTCTACATTTTGGATACTGAGAAAATTCTTTTTTGTATGCTTTGTGTTTTCCTAATGCCCAAATGGTCATCTGATATGCACCAGCAAAAGTAAATAGACCAGCTAAAAAAAAAAGAACATTTATGTACAGTTTATGTTACATTCATTTTTTTTTTTATAAAATAAATATATTTATACCTGGAAGACATGAAGTCATGATGGTGAAGCCAATCCAACTTCCAACTTCATAAGTATAATTTGGGCAAGATACTAGATTAAACAGAGCTGTGAAAGGATTGCTGGTGGGTACTGGTATTTTCCTTACAGTACTTCCTGGTGGTCTCAAATTTCTCAAAGCTATGTGAATACTTAAGTTACCCACTTCACAAAGTGCAAATGTTGCCAGACCAACAAGATATTGACATTGGCTAGGAGCTGTGTACAGTGGGTGATTTACATGGTATGCTACATACATAGCGAACAACCAATAATATGAGCAATTTTTGAAAAGATTGCGCAATGGCATTGTTGCATGACTAAATCGATGCACAAATAATGTTTCTAGAAGTCGTTTTGCATAATGCACTCCCCAGCAAACAGCTGCTGTACTAAAATCACATTCAATTTTGTTATGTTTTATTGAAATACTTAGTCTTTAAATTAAAAGAAATATATTTATTGTATAAACTTACTGGACTACATTATGAATTTTAGATGCTCCTGCATCACCATAAAAAATCCATGGACGTTGATATATCCATATGTATAGAAATAATGGACCTGCATATTCCACTAAGAATACAGTTTTCCAACTAATCTGAGGTCCAAGATCTTTGTAGTATAATTTTCCACCATCAGAAATAGATAAACTTTGCAAAGTATCTGAATCAGATAAAGCCTTTCCTTTAGGATTTAGCCTTAAACTTTGTCTGTGTATATATGGTGCTTTTCTTAACTTATATAATTCTTCCTTAATTTCCCGGATGGTTGTAGCAGGTTTTACCTGAAAGTGTAAAGTAAAGTTGTCTCATGTGACATAAGAACTGCTAATTAGAATTTCAAATTAAAGAACACCTTCAAAAATTTATGTGTTGTTTTATGAATATCTATTGTATTTTATAACATATTAATACATTGTACATTGTACAAATATTAAAAATAACTATCGATAAGTATATTTAAATGTATAATTAAGCATGAACGAGTTGTAAAAACATCGATTTCTATTTTATGTAGGCAATACTTACGGACACATTGACTATAAACTTCGATGACTTAGCAGTCAGGATTTGAATCTAAAAAGTGAGAAGTACATTGAATTGTGGATTATTTTTCATAAAAGTGTTTATACTTAATAATAATGTTTAACATTAATTATGAAATGTATTACGTGAATAAATACCTCCATTGTAATTAGTAGTGTGCTCGCTGTTCCTCTACCTAAGATACGTAAAAGTCTTTTCGCCGACTATGCCTCGAACGTACTATGTCACTGCGCCAGTGATACGATTGAACGGTTTAATGCGGCGCTGTAGTCGTTTAATCGCACAAAGTTCAAGTTTTTTCTGACGGCCAATGAAATTTTTTGCATGATTACATTATAAAACGACGTTCATAAAACACGTATAAATAAAAAGCGCTATTCGAAGCAACGAAAAATTAATACATACGAACTTTGAACCCTCATCAGACTTTATAAACGGTCACGTTTCTATTTACGATGGTCTCCTGTTGTTACATGTAAACTTTATTGGAAAATGCATGTTAATTTGAATAATTTCGATAATACGGATTTATAGAATTTTTTCTTTTCAAATATGTTTAAATAATTTTTCACACTCTGTGTATATAATGATAATTAATGAAATTAAAATGTACGAATTTTAAAATAATCCAAGTGGAAAAAGATATCTACATTATTTTTCAGACTTTATTAACAATATTTCAGGTGCTAATTAAGTGTTAGTAAAGGAAAAAATGTTTATATAAAATCTTAACATAACTGTAATGACAAGAATTGCTATTTCATACTGCACATGAATATTCAAAAATGTGACGCAGATACATTTATAATGAGACAGGTGATAGACAGAATAACCGCTTAAATTGAATATTTATTATGAGATTCGTAGATTACTACTTTAACGATAAAGTCTGAACATCTCTGTCGATAATATGTCACCAGTAATTTCACTCATCGCCAGTACGAGAAATTGTAACGTCTTGCCGTTAATCAGCCGATAGTGATAGAAGAAGGATATCGCATTTACTCTTACGTCTTCACTGATAGCCAATCATGATAAGTGGAAGGATCGAGAGCATTGTCAGAAATGAAGGGTTATCAGGTTAGTTGATTCTTAAAATAGAAATTCTATGAATTTTTCGCTTTAAATAATAGTTATTGTAAATTAGAGCACAATTGTATGCAGTAAGCAGTTCGAAATTGATACTTATAATAAATTTTTAATGGCTTCAACAATACTACTAACGTATACAGTAAAATGAAGATTCTGATTTATTTTCAAGTATTTTAATTATAGAATAATTAGCGTTTTATTAGAAGTATTAAATAAATTTGTTGCAAGATTTAACTTAATAAATCGGATTAGTTTATTAATTTCGCATTGAGTTAACAATTGTATGCAGTAAATTAGTTAGAAATTGTTTATAACATTTATTGATAATTGAAAAATTAATGTTTTTTTTTGTGTAAATTACAGATGAAACTCTCAGGCCATCACAGAAATCAAGGACGTCAACGTCAACATCAGGAAAACCGAAGAAATGCAATTATTTATCAAAAAATCAATTATTTATTTTAAGATAACTATATAAAATGTATTTCACAAAAGATTACAATATACCAGTATTGTTTTACAGCATTTTACAATCTACTCATTTCTCCCCTACACATCGCACCCATTTCCATTTGCGAAACACTCATTTTTTAAATAATATTTCATTATCAAATTAAATAAGCTAAGTCTGGATATCGTTAGGAACGCGTAATAATCGAAAAAGTTAAAAAAATTCCAAAATTTAACCTAATCTATATATTGTAATATTATTATATGCTGAATCGGTAACATTGGAAGCGACTCGAAAAAGGTAAGTGCACTCTGAATCCTCTTGACGCGGACAGAAAAATGCATTAAGTGTTAGATGTATCCTGTACCCAGGCTGTGATTCTAAGTTATTAAAACTTCATAATTTTTATTACTTTTTCTATTTTTTTATATTTCAATGTATAGTAGGAAATGTAGCATTAATGTAGAATTTTTTGGTTGATTTATGTGATTAATATTTGTGTAATTTTTATTGGAAGATGGTCATGTACCATTAGTAGTCGTACCTACTTCGTCGAAGTATTTAACAATATGAAAATGAGTAAGACAAGCAAAAGAATTCGAATGGATAAGGTTATCACTAGAGAAACGAGTTAGACAAGGAAAGGTATAGGGATAGACAAGGACAGAAAAAGCTCAAGAGCTACACTAACGCCATCTCGTGTTTGGCAACACGAACTACAACTTTTCAATAGGATAACAGAATATAAACAGAGGTATTAGACAAGGAACGCACTAGTGTGCGACAAGGACAGAGAGAAAACGCTTCCTATTGGTCGGCTGAATCTCAGCTCTACTTCCCACGCGCTGAATCAACTCGGCCAGGGAAAAATCATTAATAACTCAATAAATACGATGATTTTATGAACTTTTAGAATTGAAGAATGGAGTGTGGACCTTCAGCAACTTTCACATTTACTTCTTAGTACGCTAGACCCCTTCAATAATTAGTTATTAACAATTTTAGTAGGTGATGTCGGGAACGATACCGCGTACCGTCAAGTATCTTTCTGGTTTTTCAATAATTTCATAGCTTTCTACTAAATTCCCATGCAAATAACTATATGTGTTTGAAAGGCAACTCCTTTAGCTACATTCTTTTCTAAGTTTTATTAACATATTCCGTTTAGTTTAGGAGTTATTGAACATTATTTGGGTGAGTATGACAGTCGTCGCATTCAAGCGTGAGTATAGTTAACTGTCATAAACAATTGCTAATATCTAATAAACCATATTACTTACGGTTACCAAAAATATTGCAGAATATAGACAAAGGTCTATACTATATTCTATATGCTTAAAAGTGCAAAATTAACCATGCATTTTCGTGAAAATGACAAAAATCCGTACACTTGAATGCGACGAGTTTAGTATTCATCCGAATAATATTCAATAACTCAGTAATTACGAAAATTTTATGAACTTTTAGTATTGAAGAATAAAGTATGGACCTTTGGCAACTTTCCCATATAAATTTTAATATACTAGACCCTCTCAATAATTAGCTATTAACAATTATAGTGAGCAATGTCGGGAACGATACTGCATACCTTTGCGGTTTTTCAATAATTTCATAACTTTCTACTAACTTCTTATGCAACTAACTATATCTATCTGAAAGGTAAGCCCCATAGTTATATTCTCATGTAATTTTTATTAACATATTCGATTTAGTTTAAGAGTTATTAATCATTATATGAGAGAGTCTCCTATTCATCGTACTCGAGTATAGTCAATACTTATAAACAATTGCTAATATCTAATGAACCACAATACTTACGGCTACAAAAATTGCTGTAGAATATAGATAAAGGTCTATACTACATTCTGCATGCTTGAAAGTGCATAATACATCACGCATGTCTGCTGGAATAACGAAAATATGTTACGATTGAATGCGACGAGTGTAATACTCTCCCAAAGAATGTTAAATAACTATCAAACCACAAGGGATATGTTAATAAAAATTAGATGAGAATATAGCCAAAGGAGTCACCTTTCAGATGCACCAAGTTAGTTGCATGAGAATTTAGCAGAAACCTATGAAATTATTGAAAAATCGTAAATGTGCTTGACGGTATGCGGTATCGTTTCCGATATCACGCACTAAAATTGTTAATAACTAATTATTGAAGGGGTCTAGCGCACTAAGAAGTATATGTGAAAGTTGCTGAAGGTCCACACTTCATTCTTCAATTCTAAAACTTCACAGAATCGTCGTAATTATTGAGTTATTAATGATTTTTCCCTGGCCCACTTGATGCAGCCCGTGATAGGTGGAGGCTAGATACCTGCCAGCCAATCAAAAACGTTTTCTCTCTATCCTTGTCGCACACTAGTTCTTTCCTTATCTGATACCTCTGTTTATATTCTGTGTTCCTATTAAAAAGTTGTAGTTCGTGTCATCAAATACGAGATGGCGTTACTTTAATTTTTCAAATTTTCTGTCTTTCTTTGTCCCTATATCTTTCCTTGTCTAACTCATTACATTGCCATAACTTGTGAACAAGGTGTTTCGTGTGACAATAGAAACCTTTTAAAGGATGAAAATTACTACTGCCCAATTAAAATAGTTGCTCTCGAGAGTACTCTCAAACTGTGTCCAGCTCTCCGCAAGCACTCGCAAACAGCAAAGATTTACGTATTATAAAACGTCTGGACGTCTGAAACACTGAATGTTTGAAATCCTAACCTCTGTTCGAAATTTCCACTGCCATATACTGTGAACAAGATGTTTCGTTTGATAATAGAAATCTTAAAGGCTGAAAATTACTACTGCGCAATTAAAATAGTTGCTCTCGAGAGTACTCTCAAACTGTGTCCAGCTCTCCGCAAGCACTCGCAAACAGCAAAGATTTACGTATTATAAAACGTGTGAACGTCTGAAACACTGAACGTTTGAAATCCTAACCTCTGTTCGAAATTTCCACTGCCATATACTGTGAACAAGATGTTTCGTTTGATAATAGAAATCTTAAAGGCTGAAAATTACTACTGCGCAATTAAAATAGTTGCTCTCGAGAGTACTCTCAAACTGTGTCCAGCTCTCCGCAAGCACTCGCAAACAGCAAAGATTTACGTATTATAAAACGAGTGAACGTCTGAAACACTGAACGTTTGAAATCCTAACCTCTGTTCGAAATTTCCACTGCCATATACTGTGAACAAGATGTTTCGTTTGACAATAGAAATCTTAAAGGCTGAAAATTACTACTGCGCAATTAAAATAGTTGCTCTCGAGAGTACTCTTAAACTGTGTCCAGCTCTCCGCAAGCACTAGCAAACAGCAAAGATTTACGAATTACAAAACGTCTGAACGTCTAAAATACTGAACGTTTGAAATCCTAACCTCTGTTCGAAATTTCCACTGCCATATACTGTGAACAAGATGTTTCGTTTGACAATAGAAATCTTAAAGGCTGAAAATTACTACTGCGCAATTAAAATAGTTGCTCTCGAGAGTACTCTCAAACTGTGTCCAGCTCTCCGCAAGCACTAGCAAACAGCAAAGATTTACGAATTACAAAACGTCTGAACGTCTAAAATACTGAACGTTTGAAATCCTAACCTCTGTTCGAAATTTCCACTGCCATATACTGTGAACAAGATGTTTCGTTTGACAATAGAAATCTTAAAGGCTGAAAATTACTACTGCGCAATTAAAATAGTTGCTCTCGAGAGTACTCTCAAACTGTGTCCAGCTCTCCGCAAGCACTAGCAAACAGCAAAGATTTACGAATTACAAAACGTCTGAATTGAAACACTGAACGTTTGAAATCCTAACCTCTTGTAGCGTACAGCTAGCACGCACCAATAGGGTGCGAGCTGGGACAAGCACCACGAGGGCACCCTCTCCATGGTCCGCGCTCGGAGGCGTATATAAGAACGCCCCAAAAAGAGACAGACATAGAGAGCAGGAAGCGAGAGCAAGACACACAGAGAAAGCAGGAAGCGAGTGCAAGACACACAGAGAGAGCAGGAAGCAAGAGTAAGGAGCGGGGAGTAGAACGGAGCAGAGAAAGAGAGAGAACGTTCGGAATTCAACCTAAACCAAAGAACTCTATAATGAAAAATAAAACTCGTTCACAAGATTACACGCCTAAGATTAGTGTGTAGTTCCTAACCAAGAACCCACTCTCTGTTCGAAATTTCCACTGCCATATAGTGTGAACAAAATGTTTCATTTGACAATAGAAATCTTAAAGGATAAAAATGACTACGCGCAATTAAAATAGTTACTCTCGAGAGTACTCTCAAACTGTGTCCAGCTCTCCGCAAGCACTCGCAAACAGCAAAGATTTACGTATTATAAAACGAGTGAACGTCTGAAACACTGAACGTTTGAAATCCTAACCTCTGTTCGAAATTTCCACTGCCATATACTGTGAACAAGATGTTTCGTTTGACAATAGAAATCATAAAGGCTGAAAATTACTACTGCGCAATTAAAATAGTTGCTCTCGAGAGTACTCTCAAACTGTGTCCAGCTCTCCGCAAGCACTAGCAAACAGCAAAGATTTACGAATTACAAAACGTCTGAACGTCTAAAATACTGAACGTTTGAAATCCTAACCTCTTGTAGCGTACAGCTAGCACGCACCAATAGGGTGCGAGCTGGGACAAGCTCCACGAGGGCACCCTCTCCATGGTCCGCGCTCTGAGGCGTATATAAGAACGCCCCAAAAAGAGACAGACACAGAGAGCAGGAAGCCAGAGCAAGACACACAGAGAGAGCAGGAAGCGAGAGTAAGGAGCGGGGAGCAGCACGGAGCAGAGAAAGAGAGAGAACGTTCGGAATTCAACCTAAACCAAAGAACTCTATAATGAAAAATAAAACTTGTTCACAAGATTACACGCCTAAGATTAGTGTGTAGTTCCTAACCAAGAACCCACACTCTCTTCGAAATTTCCACTGCCATATACTGTGAACCAGATGTTTCGTTTGACAATAGAAATCTTAAAGGATAAAACTGACTACTGCGCAATTAAAATAGTTACTCTCGAGAGTACTCTTAAACTGTGTCCAGCTCTCCGCAAGCACTCGCAAACAGCAAAGATTTACGTATTATAAAACGTCTGGACGTCTGAAATACCGAATGTGTGAAATACTGAATGTCTCTTCGAAATTTTCGCTGCCATATACTGTGAGCAAGATGTTTCGTTTGACAATAGAAATCTTAAAGGATAAAAATGACTACTGCGCAATTAAAATAGTTACTCTCGAGAGTACTCTCAAACTGTGTCCAGCTCTCCGCCAGCACTCGCAGTACCATAGATACTAAAAAATTTGTCTCTCGAGAGCAACACGTACTCTAACATCGATCAAATCAGCAAATTAAAATGTGAACATTATCATAATTATGTTAGAGATTATCGGGTTTTTGAGCAATTAAAATGCGTCGAAGAAACTGGTGTATCTGGACGATTAATTTATTTCGAAATCCTCTGAATTTTAAAGTTTGACCGCAAAAAAAAAAGCGAAGCATCACACTCGTGTATGTAACAGAAATTACTACGTATCCGATTATTATCAAAGAAAATGAAACAGGATTGAAGTATAATTAACGCCAGAATATTATACGATATGTGTTTGAAAATTTTCGAATAAGTGTGTTGGAAGTGGGGTTATCCCCACTCCTATCCAGTTTCCTACCAACGACACGTGGTTTCGTCAGTTCTTTCTGGACGTCGTAGAAAGTGGGCGCAGCGACCACATGTCTGTTAAGAAGGTATTATTATAAATTTAGTTTATCAGTCTCTAAGTGTTTCTAATCGTCCCTTTAGCTTATACTTGTTTAATTTTCCTTAAATTAAAGGTTTATTTATTCTGTTACAGGTTTTTCACTGCGCTAAATGTTCGAAAATAAGGAACATTCAAACGACGCCATGACGTCTCGTATTCGAAATCGTCTGAAACGGCGGAAAATTGATAGGAGTAATTGTGTAAGTGGACACGTAATCTTTCAATTTATTTCTATCGGATCGTTGCTGAACGAATGGGACGTGAATTGTTATATAAAATAGAAGAATATTTCAATCTCTTTATCGTGTGTAGCTTCGAAGTTTCAAGGTGGGGAACATATACCATCGCGAACCTTGTGTTTACAAAAACTCGTAAACACAACGGCTGTATTAGTCGCTGCTCTTCTAGCGGTCGAGCATAGCTAATTTCCGGGCACAGTTTTTCAACGTTAAATTCTCAGAATTGTTATTCACGGTGAACAGTTTCGAAACACGCAACTCGTGAAGCGTGCTCTGCCCCACCCCAGTCCCTGTGTTGTCAGCAGTGTAGAGGACAAAGTCACGGGATATCAAGAGACAGTCATTCAGTTACCGAGCGTCGAGTCGACAAGACGTGTTATTCACATTCGCGTATTCTATCATTTCTGGTACTTATTTTACGTTCACTACACTCTCTTACTACCTTCGTTTAATTAATTAATACACTTTCCTTTGATTCTTCGTCGATCTTTTTTGTTTTATATTTTCTTCTCGCGTTCAATTAGCTTTGGATCGTATCATAAACTTGTGCAATAGAGTTCGAATTAAACTAATCGTTTAATTATAACGCAATTTCGCTTCTTTTCAATATACATGTTTTAAATTAATATTTCTCTTCTGTTAAGATATATTGTTGATGAAGAGAGAAGAGAGAGGGAGAGACTAACTGATCGGCAACGGTTTGATGAATACGTAATGGGTAATATTTAATTTATTATTACAAAGCCGATCGTATGTATACATTTGTTTCTTTTTTATATTATTGTTGACTTTATGTGGGTATATAGCAATGTATAGTAATACATGGTACATATTTATTGCACAATTAGAGGTGGGTATGACTAAGTATACTTATATAAAAATTATAATTAATCGAGCAATATACCAAGATGCAAGAAGAACAGATTAAGCTTTTTTCTTTCGGGCGTAATTTATTTCTATATAGTTGAGAAAAGAATTCGTGGCTTGATCATTTCAAACTTTGCTTTGTAATGTGGAATTTTTAATTACATAAAGTCGTTTGATTTTATTGAAATAATTTGCACTTTTCGCTGCATTTCGGTCGCGATATTTTCTATCTCGTAGAATCGTTAATATTATTCTTCCAGCCTTTTTACTATCTCTATATCGAGTTCAATCACCGATACGTACAATTTTCGTCGCAAGTTTAAATATTCTCTAAAATCATTTACGTAGAATCGTCATACTTATGGTTCGGTTTAGCCGTGGAATTTTACTTGGTGCAAACATTTTCGAATATTTATAAATCGCGACATATTACGCGACGCGACTCTGTTAACACAGCAACAATTGCTAACTCTTATAACAAACATTTTTATTTTTTGTACTTTTCACAAATTAATTTCATTGTGTCGCACTGTTCAGTACTGCGACGTAAAATTGTAGTTAATGTAAAATGTGTAGTCACGTAAGGTTTCGCATTTCTCCAACAATACAGTATTTTCTTGACGAACACTCGGTACGAAAAAAAAAGTAAACACGCCCCTCCTCCCTGCTAACGAACAGTTTTTATTTCCAGAGATGTGACCGCGCGCAATGCGGTCGGTAGAGTCAGTGTTTTTGCGTACAAATTGCTTTCTCTTTTTCTCAGAGCAGTACAGCTCTTTAAGTAACCAATATTAACTAAATTCTAAATAAATCACGCGAAGAATAGAGTCAGTGTTTCTTTTTCGCCGGACATAATCTATTCGGTCGCGTTATTAGCTTCTTATTTTTTTATTCTTGTTGAAATTCGTTACCGGTATTAGAGTCAGTGCTTCATCTGAAGAAACCATTGGGCGGAGCTCTCGAAGCTGAAAACGTAAGTATCTATCGAACTAAAAGTTTAACAGTTTCAAATACTTTTCCATTTAAAGAGTGCCTTAAATTTTTCAATTCTTCAAATCTCTATATGTATCTCTGTTTGAGTGAAAATTACGAGAACTTCAAAGTTCACTGTAGTAAACAATACTGAAAATTTTGAAATAATCATCTAGTTTGAAAAACAAATGATAATATTCTGTGCTTTTACAAAGTGTTGCAGCCTGCTTCTACTGTGGGTCCCTATGGTGTCCTCGTGATGACTTTCACGATAACTTCTGGTGTGCAGTGGCGTCCTAGATGACTTCCTCTTCGCAGTGGCGTCCTAGATGACTTTCTCTTCGCACTGGCGGCCTAGATGACTTCCTCTGGGGGTAGCAGTTTGCCGTGGCAGCCTAGACGACAGCTGTAACTCAACGAACTGTGAGTCGCATGCGTTTAAGTTCCTCTGGTCGCTCAATCACGTCGTAGGACGATTGGTCCGAATCGACGCGGGTGACTGGTTGTAATTACGTAGTATCTTTTGACGAGCACAGTGACCGCGGGTGCGAGTATAATAACTCGCTCTCGTGAGTAGTAACATTTTGTGTGATTTATTTCTTAGATCAGGTTAGGTTTTCTTGCACCGCGTCGTTTTTCTCTATTCTGGTTAATGCTGATAATACGATATTAATTACAGTGAAACTAGTAAATTTAATTAGAAATATATCGACTTGGTTACTGGTCAAATAAGAATATTTTCAATTTAGATATTTGTGGAATATCCGCGTGAATAATTGTTCCACGAGAAATCGTAGAATTTTCGTGTTAAATTTAGTACGGAAGTCGAATGTCCTTCGACTTCGTCTGTTTGAAAACAGTTATCGCACAGTGATAAC
>NW_017100262.1:2749255-2781227 GCF_001263275.1 Habropoda laboriosa
AACGTGTTTAATTTTCAGAGCCTATCATCAAGAAGAAATAAAAATTTTACCTTCCCTGTGTGATACCTTTTATTACCATTAGTATTAATTATTAGACCGTTATACAAAGTACATGAAAAATCAGATAATAACATATTTTTAGTCGAGGATTTTCAGGTTTAACCCCCGTATTCGTTGTCAATAACCCATTCACGTGCCCAGGTGCTTCTTGATTGGGTGAAGGGCAATGGGTACGATGACACTAGTTTTAATAATGAACTTTTTTTTTCTTTTTTTTAATATATAATTTGTCGGCGGCTGACGTTAGGTTAGCGAATCGTGCACGACGTATTTCCGCAGAGTGTGTGTGGTTAGGCTGTGGAATTGCGTCGCTATAGATTCATTTTTTTCTCGTTACCAATTTCCGTTTTCCGCAGTAACATGTGAAAGTTACAAAAGAGAAGTAAACGAAACGGAAAAAGGAGATACATTTGAAATCATCGCGTGTAAATTTTTCTCTCGTATGATCGCAATGATCGCTATCCTTCGTCAGCCGATTTCAGGAAAAATGGTATGTACATTAGAGTGTGAACGATTGACTAACTCTTGGGCGTCGGAGGCGTCCCGGGACGTCTCTCTAGTGTAGGATATTGCGCCCAAGTGTCTGTATGAGAACCGTGGAGCGTCTGTTTTTGTATGTGTGACTTGCATTTTTTAAATATAGGTTCAGGGAGGATAGGTAGTATACTTTCTGGTCTGTGTGTATGATAAATATAAGTAGGTAGGGCCGGGCAGGTTGACACAGTCTCCGATCGGGCAGGCCCCATTTTTTTTTCCGTTGTGTTCAACCTGTTTCAGGAAAATCTGATTTGAAAAGTCGAAGGTGAATCCGGCGCGAGTGGAGCATGCCACTCGCCACTGGATGCACTTGTCGAATTTTTCGAATTTCCCGCGCTCGCGGTCGGACGTTGAGGCCCTTCGAAACGAAACGGAAAGATAGTTTGCTCGAGGTTCGGCGTAGATGCACTTGCAATGATTCATTTATTGCTCGTGTTCATCTGCGTGTTCCAAGTTTTCCGGCTTCCGCGATTTATCTTTTTTATTTCACCTTTGTATGTTATGGTTTATTTTACGATACAGGGAATCTCGAGCGTAGATTTAAGTTTCAGGAGAAAAGAGAGAAGGGAGAGGCTACGAGCCGAAGTAACCCGGCAAACTGCCAAAGAAGAGGGTTACTGGGAATGACTCTGTATCAATAGGACGCAGAGTCATTCTCGTTGCTACTTTGTCACTGTGCTCGCTTACATGTAGTATTTTGTAGGATGTTTTTCAGCTGGACATCGCCCACCCTCCCGCCCCTGTCGCGATTTGAATTAGCGTTGCGACTGATTGATGACGGTTTGCGTTAGCGTTGCGAGAAATTTACACGCGATTTGTATCAGAGTTGCGAAAAATCTAGTCGCGATTTTCATCAGAGTTGCGAATCAAATAAGATCGCGTTTTGAGTTAGAGTTGCGAATTGATCGAGTATCGCGTTTTAAATTAGAGTTGCGAAGAAATGCTACTCGCGATTGCTCTTGTGTATTGAATTTTTATACTTGGAATCTTTATTCAATTGTAAATGTTTGCTTTTAAAGTAAAGTAACATCTTTTTCTTTTTTTTCAGAGTAAATTCATTTTATTTATTCAGAGTCCATTTACTCCATCTGTAATTTTAACGATAGCGTTGCGTAAACGAATAAACGCGTTTTGTCTTTTATTAGTGTTGCGACGAAATGCCCAAATTTTTCAGGAGTCGCTGAAAGAGCTGCACCAAAGGAGATCAGGGCAGTTGCCCTGACTACGACTGCCGTGGATCCCCCGTTATTAGTGTTGCGTATTATAAATTACAGAGTGCATAGACGATTAGTGTTGCGTATTGCCCAAAAGCGCCCTAACGTGGCTGCTCTCGCGTTTAACGGTAACTTTTTTTATCTTTTTTTTTTTCGTAAATTAAGATTGCAAGTAAACTGAAGCACTCACCGCGTTTGATTCTGAGACTTTTTTTTATTTCATACATTTAATAGATCAGTGTTGCGTGAAAGAATGAATTATTCCACTCACGGTTTTTGCTCGGGTTTAGAACGAGTGGATTGGGAAATATACCGAGTGTTTGTCATAAAATACTGTTGAATTGTTATAACAGAAATTTGCTAATAGTTACGATATTAAGTGATATCGACGATGATGATTTATTTTTAAAGTAATAGTGACTTTGAGATGTTGAGAATCTCGAATTGAATCGGAATATATCAGAGGAAGAATTAATAATGAATGAAAGTACAAGTAGAAGCTCGGTCAATTCTTAAAAAAAGAAAATAAGAATTAATTGTTATTAGAGTTAGTTTACTTTTCTCGCTACGTAAGATTCCTCTGTCGGTAATAGTTGCAAATTTGCAATACCGATTGATGCAACAGTAGAGTACAGTGAATTTTTATAAATTTTCGAGATAGCTTTGCACGAATTAAAGTACACCCGCGATTATGTTTTTCATATTCCGTGTGTGACGTAAAAAGCTTGCAAAGAAACTTTGTTACGTAAAAAGTAGTTGGCTCGTAATATTCGTAGTGAAATGTTGGAATCACCGGTACGACGTCGCATACTCGTTGCTAATTGAAAAAATGATAATGATATAGATAAAATTGTAGTAAATTGTGCGATTGTTTCGGTTTTAAATTCCTAATGAAGAGTAAATTTGGAACATCTCTCCACGTTTTCTTCGGTGAAAGTAATAACTTGTAAACTAATTGTGCACAATTTTAGTCTATTTCTCTTTCATCTTGGTATTCCGTATAGAAATTTTCAATTCAATTAACAAAGATTCTTCCTTTGCGAAATTCTAATAACTTTCGAAATAATTTGTTATTAACGTGTACCAAGTAATTGCTAACAATGAAAAGTACCTTTCATTTTTTTTAATATCAATTTTATTTCAACGAATACGTAAAAATATATGTACGATGTGTGCACAATATTTTTTTTTTTCAGCTGTTAAACCTTCATTTTTAATTATTATTATCGAGGCATTCGGATGTAAGCTGTGTCCTTATGGGAACAGTACTCGATTCCCCAATAATAATAATTATTAATATTTTATACGTATATGTACGTAATATCTTTTTTTCCAGCTGTTAAACTTTCATTTTTGCTTTTATTAATCCAACAAAAAACGAGTTTGTTACAGATTCGCTTTACCAAAAACTGAGGAAATTATTGGAAGAGAAGACGTGAACGATGCCCATACCGTGACTTGTAAAATCTAACTACTAAATTTCTTTGAATTTGAGTTTGTTGCAGGTGACAGAGAAGCATACGAGCAATTCATCTTACCATACCGATATCTCCCTTCTTTCTCCTTTATATCCCTTTAGATTCTTAGAATAGGCAGGGTGTTGCAACATAGATTTCTAATTAGGGAGGTTGTTTTCCAATCGAAGGTGTAATTTTAATTAGCCACGTTACTTTCCACATTAAGTTACATTCTTGATTAAACAGGCAGTTTTTAAGTTAAGTTAAATTTTTAGCGAGGCAGGTCATTTTCCACATCAAGTTAAATTCCCAATTAAATAGGCGAATTTTAAACCAAGTTCAATCTTTAGCGAGGCAGGACATTTTCAACATTCAATTAAATTCCTACTTAAATAGGCGATCCTTAATTTAAGTTAAATCATTAGACAGGTATGCGATTTTTAATTTAAGTTAAATCTTTAGACAGGTAGGCGATTCTTCATTTAAGTTAAATCATTAGACAGGTAGGCGATTCTTAATTTAAGTTAAATCATTAGACAGGTATGCGATTCTTAATTTAAGTTAAATCATTAGACAGGTATGCGATTCTTAATTTAAGTTAAATCTTTAGACAGGTAGGTGATTCTTAATTTAAGTTAAATCATTAGACAGGTAGGCGATTCTTAATTTAAGTTAAATCATTAGACAGGTAGGCGATTCTTAATTTAAGTTAGATTCTTAGACAGGTAGGCGACTTTTAATTTAATAATAATATTTAAGACTTTAACATCTAAGTAGTCAAGTCTCTAATGACAATTCAGTGCTCGAGTTACATGGTATTTAAGGCGGTAGCTCTCAGTTTGTAAACATTGTAATTGCTTTCCTGTCGTTAGTTTTCTGTAAACAATTTCGAACAGAAACGCTTGATTTTTTTCCGAGATAGCCGGGTGTGCAGTCAGTCCCCTCAAGTTGACGTGTTTGTTTGTATTTTCTTCTTTCGTGTTTCGAATATTTCACGGGTCAGATTCCTACTTCACATATTCTTGTGTAGTTGATGAAAATACAGAGTGACGATACATGTATAAATTAATATCTCGTATAGAATTAAGGCTTTCATCAGTCCTAGTTTAAATCAGGTTTAAGTTAACTCCAAGTTTAAGTGAAGTGCTAGTGAAGTTATACTGTAAGCTAGATGTGAGGATAAGTTTAAGCTGAACTTAAAGTACTTTAAGTTTAAATTAATAGGATACCTTTAACATTTTTTTTTTTTTGTATTTTTTTCCTTTCTTTTCCGACGATTTTTATTCGAGTTCGATTTCTTTCAATCTCCTGCTATTGTTCGTTTGCATAGCGGTCGAAAATTTGAACGTACTGCAAATGTACAATCAGTAGAGAGGTGTTGTGTTGCATGAATTAGTAGAAAAGTAATAGTAGGCGCGTAAAAGGAGGGTGGATGGGACCGTGTGGATAGGGCGGGCCTCCATTCGCAGCAACCTCCACGTGGTGAGGCCTGGGCAATCGATATTATTTGATATATAATTGCAATTTTATAGCAAATAATACGAGCAAATCGGCTGCGATTGTAAAATATGGTAGCTTAAGTCTAATTTGTATCGATACTTAACATTAGATTTACGCAGAACTAGTTGAAGGTGAATTATAATAAACGTAGTAATAAGTCGAAACGTCATCGATAGTTCTCTCCACGCAATTTAATTTATGTATGTATTTTTATGTGCAAACTTAATAAAAAAGGATTTTTTACATCAGTCGATTTTACCATCTGCGATGGTTGGATCGTGTATAATTCCTACACTCGCTGCGTCGTGACGTTTTTACTCGATCGGTATTTCAGAACGTTGGACATAAAAATATTAATTAAGTGTTAGGTCTATCTTGTACTTAATTTGTGTTTGAATGTTGTCTGTGGTTTAGGTTTATCCTGTAATTCGTCTGTGTTTTTACGTAGATACTGTCAGAATTGTTACCATCATTACAGAATCCTACGTTAACGGCAACCTTTGATCAGCTCTGTCGATGCACTTTCTCGAGAAGTTTCACGATATTTCTCTTAGATATCGTCGCTATAGTAATTATCTACATATGGTAACTAATAATTAGCGCTTTGTTTAGTTTACACTTAAATTTGGGAATTAATAAACGAGATGTTACCAAGCGAAATTTATTACTACGAAAATGGTACACTAGAATGGTATTTGAAAATGCTCGATAAAGAAAGAATACACGAATTACTCTCTTAAATCACACCTGTAGCCTTTCTGTACTGACCGAAGTGTTCCAAGTATTGCTGTATCGTATCCAATGGCTGATAAATATCGTTCATACGATTCTACAAACAGACGAAATGTAAATTTCTGAATAAACATTATCGTTGGATTTTATCGTTGCGCATTATTTTTCGATTACCTGTAGATACTGCGGGGCTTGATTAGACACGGTGGAACCGAGAAAACCTTGCAGAAATTCACGCATCAATTCCCATGCACTTCCGGGAACGACGCACGGTCTATATTCCACCTATAGAATGCAAAAGCGAATCGAACAATTTCACGTTGAAAAATGATAAAACGAAAAAGATACATATATTTTTTTTTTTAAACACGTTGAATGCCATGGGGGGCGGTCTCAAAATTAGTAAAAGCATTTAATTTGAATAAATGGTAGTATTCGTGAAATTTTCACCTAATGCATCACACAGCATATTTAAATAGTTTTATTTCTAACTATCGATATATTATTTATGCATGTTGCAATGTGTTGTATTAGAATAAAAAATTCTTTTCGACACCGTGGACAAGTTACGTAGAATTGGTCCGGCATTCAACGTGTTAACTAGACGTTCCTTATTTTTCCCAATAAAAATTATAACATTAAGATACAAGAAACGTCGAGAAGTCTAATGAAAAGCAAGAGAGAGAGAAATAATAATTAGATGCAATTAAAGAAATTGAACTTCAGCGACAGGATGTATCTTCGATTCGAAGAAAGCGCGAACGCTCGAGGGAACGTCTTCCGGTTTGCCTCGTGCGTCAAGACATCGATACGCCTTTTCTTGTTCTACGAACTCGCTTAACAGGTAATTTCTCGATCGAGAAACGCCTCGTGACGTGTTATGATTAACAGGCGGATTTAATTGAACTGCAAATAAAGGTGATTTAAATGTACCACGAAAAATGGTAACAAGAGATAGGAGTCTGTTGGGAAGTGTAATGAATCACAACTTGATTTTGTGGTTGTAAAAAAAGAAAAAATAGAAAAAGGGAAAAAGATGTAACAGGAAATGTCGTCGATGGTATAAAAGCGTATAAATGTCATGGAATATTATGTTATCACGGGGAATAAGACAGAGAGAGAGAAACGATGTGGCCATTACGTCTGAGCTGCCTAACAAATTGAAACAACGTGCCGTCCGTTTCAATGGAAGTCGACTGCAAGAAGGATCGATGGATAAGTTGGCTCTTTTCGCTCCTCGTTTCTCTTTTCTTCGCGATCGCTGATCAAGATCGTAGTGGGTGGTGTCGAAGTGACCAGCGGCTATCGTTTCCATCGAAATCGATCGAAGGAGAATCCACTGTGGGCTATTTCAAGTTCGTAATGGAAGATGAGCTTCTCTTTTTTCCTTTGGATTTTATTTTTATGTGAGAAAAAGTTATATTTTCGGATAATTCGAATAATTGAAGTGCTCGAGTTTCGGATGATTCGAATTTTCGATGTGCTTGAATTTCGGGTAATTCGAATTTTCCAAGTGTTTGAATTTCGGGTAATTCAGATTTTGGAAGTGCTTGAATTTCGGATAATTCGAATTTTCGAATACATAATTTTGGGAAGGCAGATGACATTCAGTGTTATGGTTTGAGGTATATTTATTTCTAAGGCATTAGTCATCAATTGACTGCGGATTTTTATGCAAATTTATGTATTCGAGAATATACTAAAGAAAGTAGAACTTCGGTAGAAAATTATTTCACCCACCAGCTATCATAGCAGTATAATTTGGATTTTTTGTATACCTTTTCAAATCACGTGCATTCTGTGCAATGTTGCACTTTTAAATTCCCCATAAATGCATAAAAATCCGCAGTACAGTCTTCAATAGCGACATAACCAACGTATCGAGATATTGAGCATAATCCAAAACTCAAGCACTCCGAATCCCCACTCGAATTTCCCTAACAGCCCCAGTTAAAAGGTCCTCAAAATTGCAAACTTACAAATCGAGAAATTTACAAAAAGGGACCCAAGTTACATCTTCCGTGAAATTACTTTCTCAGTAAAGGAGAGATACACACAGTGTACTCTGTTCTTTAAAGAACGTTCTCTTTTTCTCGCCGTCTTGCATGGGCCATTTGGTGTAAGAGCCGCGGGAGGAAGAAGAAGCCGACAAAATGGCGGTAGAGTGTGAGTTAGTGCGGTTCCAACAGCGGTAGTTATTTTCCCCCCGGTGAAATTAATGGGAGAACCAGGGGTTTATCGTAACGTATTCGACGTCGTGGGAGAGGATACAAACAGCGCTGTTACCGATACGAATGGCCGGTAGACGGTGTGTGTTGGATCGGTAGGAGAGGAGCGCGTCGCGACGCGTCGCCGGACGCCGCATTCCTCCGCGCCCGCTAGTTGCCAGCTTGTAGAACGGAAGTTACACCATTGTCGCGGCGACACCAACTGACCGAGAAACATTCTCGCGTTTAAAACTCGTGACGACGATACCGGGGGGAATAGTTGTTGCTTGTGGCAATGGGAAAAAGCCAGATGGTAGTAACGCGCTCGTTGCACGGAATGACCTCTTAAATGGCCAGCTTCGGTAATTGTTTCGTTGAACAATTGGAGGACTGTTGGAATTTTTACTGGAATCACAGCGCAGAGGAGCGTCCTCGATTTACATTTCCATGGGATTTTAAGGCATTGTTGATACTGGTCGGTCTGATTTCATTTGAATATAGGTTGGGTTAGGTTTTGTAAGATGCTAGTCTATTGATACGATTTAAACGAATTGATACATTTCGTAATACGGATAGTTGGCCTAAAAAACTCAGTGTGAAACGATTCACCAGATGTGTGAGAGATCTAGGTCTATGGGTACTCTGTTGCATCGTAGCATATCTGTCAATGTCGTTTCTCAGTCGCCATTCGAGTTGCTAAATTCAACCAAGTGAACGAGAGAATATTGGAACATTTGAATACTGGTAGAATTCGAATTTCAACATGGAATAGTTGAATATCGTGCAACTTGCTTATACGAATATTCCAAATGTGCAATCTGAAATTGAATATTCCAATTATTCAAATTATTCCAAGTTTCACCTCCCTAATCTTCACCTATCGAGAGATAATTCTCATATACGTACACATTAAAATTCTCCAGTTTTTCTCATTACCTCCGTAACGCATAATTTCCCAAGAGAGACAGAGAGGGAGAGGTTTGATTAATTTAGCATTCGTAACCAACACAGAGAGAGGATCCACGCGTGCACCATGCGAATCCTCGAACGTTGGACCAAACTGTCAATCGATAATCGCGAGGCGGTCACGTGAACGTGAAGGAAGTAGCGCCCAGGCTATTCCAGCCAGTTTCCAAGTTTAATCGCGAGTTAATTAGCTGGCGTGATCCCTCGGGATCGGCTAACGAGTTTCGCGAAAATCACCAGGGCCAAACATCTGCCGCGATTATTAATTCAACCGATTATCATCTCCGACCAAACTTTTCTCCACCTATTTCTGCCTCTCTGTTTGAAAACTTCTCCAAAAGTGTGTTCCTCGTAGCGGTGAAACGAAAGGGTGTACGCCTTTTAGGTTCACTTTTTTCTCCAATCTTGCATTATTTCTCTGGTCTAATTAGCTCTATCTCTCGTCGTACTTATGATTGATTATAGTTTTAACAGAGGTACTCACCTCGACGAGGACTCCTTTGAAATTCTGATTAATCGTCACGCTGCCCAGTTTCACGCAAAAGTCACCGATCTCGAATCGCGGCCCTTTGGACTCCATCTTCTGCATCTTGTTCGTGTAGATGCTGGAGATCTTGTACATGAGGAGATCGAATAGACCGTCGGCTATCAG
This sequence comes from Habropoda laboriosa, assembly GCF_001263275.1. Taxonomy (NCBI): domain Eukaryota; kingdom Metazoa; phylum Arthropoda; class Insecta; order Hymenoptera; family Apidae; genus Habropoda; species Habropoda laboriosa. The sequence goes on from NW_017100262.1 coordinate 2,758,581, forward strand.
CGGAACTACCTTGTTGCCCGACTCGAGAATGGCGAACGCCGATGCTGGTTGCTCGGAATTGTGGAGAACGTGCAGGGTTCTTTGAACACCTGGAAAAAAAGAGGGATAACGATGTAGTGGAAGTTATTCGCAGTGTTCACTCGTGTTCTAGAAAGTTTAAACATGCTCGTTCTACGGTATCATTTCTATTACCATTTACATTCACTCTGCCGCTCATAAGTGTTTAAGCATACATTTGCTCACAATACTCTTTGTTTCGAGCAACAAGTCGGGGATTGTTGGGAAAAATTTCTCACACGTATGAATAAAGAAAAGGAAGAAGTTAAAATGTTCACTCGTCTGGTGACTCGTATTTGAGAAAATTTATCGTGTCGGTGAATAAAGTTTCAGTGACGAAAGTTACCCATTGCCAAAATCATTTACATACTGAAATTCTTTTTTTAAACACTCAGCAGGATTGACACCTTATGGAACTATCATGTTTTCCTTTTTATCGTCTTTCATTTCATCGTAATGAATTGTGAAACTTGAAATCGTAGAAAAGTCTCAGATTGCCCAAATCATTTATATACTGAAATTTTTTTTTTTAACACTCAGCAGGATTGACACCTTATGGAACTATCATGTTTTCCTTTTTATCGTCTTTCATTTCATCGTAATGAATTGTGAAACTTGAAATAGAAAAGTCTCAGATTGCTCAAATCATTTACATACTGAAATTCTTTTTTTAAACACTCAGCAGGATTGACACCTTATGGAACTATCATGTTTTCCTTTTTATCGTCTTCCATTTCATCGTAATGAATTATTAAATTTAAATCCCCAGAATTTTTCTGAATTACCGTACTTACGAGCGACGATGTTCTTCGAAAATTATCTCAACACCCCGTTACACGAATTAACTTGCTCTTAGCTTCAATTAACCTTGTGTAAAAAATCGTACGACAAGGGGTTAAATAGTTTTGAATGAAGAGTGAGCGGTGTGGCAATTTTCCGGGAAGGAAAATCTCTCATATACATATATGTATATGTAGATCGAGTAGAGAGAATACAATAGGGACAGAAGTGGAATCGCGTACAATGATGTACGTCCGTTTAGTATGCAGCAAGTTGGCCCTGTTTACACCGGCATGCACGTGCATATAACGCGACCGAGCTAAACTTGGACGCAACTTGAAGTTCAGCCACGCCACGTCCAACTTCTATCCGTGCTGGTGGTGTTGTCAACTTGTACGCCGAATCCTCCGCGGAAACGCGAAAACTATCAGGATCGCGGAACCGTACCCACGATCTCTGGCCCTCACCTCGTTTCCCGATAAATTTCCAATTCCCTAGACAGCCAGTTAACGAGAACTAATATCCGCGGTTACTCGATTCCCCTATTTCCTCTGGCTTCCTATTCGTTTGACAAGCGAGAACAAACTTTTACCTTGTACCTATCGTTTGTTATAATAATTGTTTCCGTGTAGAGTTTATGTCATTGGAAATGGTGGAATATGAAAATTGTGTCGTTGAAAATGTCGGAATATTAAAATTATGTCGTTGAAAATGTTGGAATATTAAAATTATGTTATGGAAGATTGTCAAATATTAAAATTACGTTATTGAAAATATCTCGTGTTGGTTAATTTTCGCTTTGATCTCTTGGGAGATTATTTTTTTAACCTTTTTTCTCTCGGTGTAAAATACGCACGTGTAAGAAGTTCTCTAAAAATAATAATTTGGCGACGAAAGGATTAAAGTTAGAAAAAAGTGACCCAATTTTTCATGTAGCTGTCATTTATTAATTTGAAGTCGACAGGAATTAAACTGTGTTACTTGTCAGTCACCCGACATATTTTTACATTTCTCCTCTGGCAGATATTGGAATTAAAAAAAAAAAAAAAAAATTAAACGTACATGTGTCAGTGTACTTGAAGAGGTTAACGAATATAATTGGCATTTCTGTTGATAATTATTATCGGTGAACGAATGAATGCATCGGGCGTGTAACGAGTTACGAATTCGAGGAAAAACGGATAGTCAGATACGGGAGAATCGATATTCCATCATTGGCGCGTTTCAATTAGTTGGTTGGATGTAAACAATTATACGGTGATCGGCGATTTCGCGTAATATGAGGGGATTAAAGTCGATCAATTGAAACGGACAAGATGATAATGCAGTGTCGGGTTGGCGCAGGGAATAATAAAGTCGGACGGGATTGAATTAAAGCGCGGATGAAATAGAAATCTGACATGCTCGAGGTTGTATTTCATTTGAGCGAAATGTTATTACCTTTGTCATTTGTCACTTTTAAATTAACCTAACGCGACAGTTGCTACTTTTTCTTTCGCAATAACTCCCTTCTAACGTGCACGTTTGCTTTATCATACCTGTACCATCTTAGTATTAAAATTTTTATACGTAAAACCCCTCTTTTATCCCATTTATAGAGGTTTCTGCGATCACGTGCGTTCTTGCATTCCATGTACCGGGTGTTGAAAATAGTTTCAGCCAAAATTTAGGAGCACGTAGTAAAAACAAAGGAAAAAGTTGTAATAAACATGGGTGCAAAAATCATTAATTTCAGAGTTACAGGACGTCTTCAATTACGAGCGTGTAACACTTGTTACAGCGAGCGAATCCTCGTAACTTACGCGTTCTGTAACTCTGGAACTAACGATTTCTGTACCCGTGTTCATTAAAACTTTTTTATCTGTTTTTACGGGCACTACATGCTCATGAAGTTTGCAACACTCTATACATCTATGCTACGTGATACGTGCGAATTTACGTGGAAAAATAAGTCGAAAATGGACCTAGAAATCTGACTCGACATTACAAGTTTCTTGATATGAAAATTGCACACTGTGGAGCTTTATTCAACGACCTTGAATCTTATTATTTTTTCGTTTTTCTTTTTACAATGTACATTTCCTGCAAACGACGTTGCGCGCCATTTACGGCGGCAAGAAGGCCGACGGAGAAATTCGATTGAAGGGAATTCCGAATCTCGCGTGTATCAGGGGAATTAATACCGGGGCAAGAGCGTGCAACATACAACGTGCGAACTCCGCTGAATATTCATAATTCATCGGGCAACCCCTCACCTGGCCCGAAGCTGCCATAATGGCGGGGGATCGCCGCGCGCGAAACATCCGGGGTATGAATTATTTATGGGGCAAATTATACCTGCAGCCTCCTCCCCGTCGCGGCGTGTCCAATGACAAAATTCTTAATTGCAGATCGTAGCAGCCGCGGACAGCTTTATGCTCTTTAATTGTACACCACTTACGCGCTTTATTTATCGCCACCGGTTCACTTTACCGTCTATAAGAACAGCTGGTTTTACACCTCGCGATCATTTTTACAAAATGACCAAAGTGCTAGGATAGGCAGGAATGTTGATAGTTCTCTACTTGTGATACGAGGGTAATTGAATAAGTATGCATGCATAGGCGGTGGAAAAATTATAAATCAAGGGGTTAAGATAGCAACTCGTACGAAAGCTATAATTCTTACTGTAGTATATATCAGTGCAGTGCAATGGTAATACTTGATGTAGCTTATTCTTTTTTTCTTTTTGTTAACTCTGACGCTCAAATTGTTCTCAATATGCCCAAAATGATCAATTTTTTTTCCTAGGCGTACAGAAATAAATTTCTTCTTTATGTATAATGCTGTAACTTGGGTTTTTGCCATAATAGAGAGGATGACAATGTGTGGAAGGTGAAAGAAATAATTTAAAAAAATTTCACTTATTGGGCACGAGAGTTAAGGGGTTAAAAAACACCCAAAAACACATTGCAGAAAGTGGAAGAAAAGAATTGCATTTATCGGGCACGAGCGTAAGGGGGTTAAAAAACGCCCAAAAAGGCTGCAACTGATTTTCAATTTGCATCGAACAGAAACGAGGGGGAATATAGGTGAAATGTGGGGTGTTCCCTATTAATCCGGGGGATATTTATTCGAGGCCGATTACACCGATAAGATGTTATTGCACGGGGATCGTCGCGGATGCAGAGGGTGGAGGACCACATTTGCGGCTCCTGCGGCGCCTGTACATCCGTGTAGCGATGCATACGATGCGGAATGCGGCATGCGGCGCGTCACAGGGCCGTACATGATCGCCTGGCTACTTTCGCCAAATTATTAAAGCACGAATTTCCACGATTTCCACGACCAAACCGCCGAATCACGTCCACGACAATTTGAACAAATTTCACTAAGAGGAAAAAGGTCGGAGACCTTGGCAATTACACGTATACGAACAGGAAATTGTGTACGGGTGTGGTAGAATTTTGATTTACAAGTGTCACGAGGGAAAGCGTTTGGCCTAGTATCGAGCACGAAGGAAGTGCGTGTATGAACATTGAACGACTCCTTCAAATGCAAATGCAGATTTTGGAATAAATTGACTCATGTGTCCGGAATACATGAAGAAGTTGTAGAAAGTTGGTATTATTGAGAGAATTGTAGAGTACTGATTTTAGTTAACTCAATGCCTAGAAGACACTTATGGCAGTTGTAAAATTAAAAGGAGATCCTCAACTTGTCTCCTTAGTGTGAAATTAATTTAATCGTTGAAATTTATTTGTGAGACACCCTATGTATAATATCGCACATTTCTGCAGATTTTTCTATGTTATTAAAAAAAAATGTTTAATACCAGCAACTGTTAAGCATGATAACGAAAATGAAGTAAGGAGTCTGTGTTTTTGATTTGTTGGAGAGGGCTGAAAGGGTTAAAAGAGGTGCGAGAAGATGAAAGATGGGTTTTCAGCGAGGGTGTTAGAGTTTGAAGAATTTGCGGACGGAGATTGAAACCGCATCGGCGATCCCGCGACCAGCTTTATCTCGTAATTCGTTGCTAACTGCCGTTTTTTATGAGGCCTGTTTCACGGCTATCGGGCGTGCAGCTCGATAACGAGCCGCAATTGCGAGCCTGCACGGACGCCAGGCATGAGCACCGATCGAATAACCGATACCCCCGATTACGTTGCCTTCTAACGCTCCCTGCTCACTCGAATTTCTATCCCATTGCACTTACGATTATTAAACGAAATTTATTCCGGAAAATTATTACAGGAATTCCGAACGGGACTTGGAGACATTTTTAACGCTATTAGATCCTTTGAATTACACTGCAATTTCTGTTCTCTTGCACTTTTAGTTCTATTATAAAAATTACAGAGATTATTATTGCAGAGATTTTTTAAACGAACCTTTTTCAAATTGTGGTTTTTGAGCTAATTTCTGGAAATTAATATTGAATTGTCCTCGACTTGACGTGGTAAAGTCGAAAAATATTTAATTCGTATAGCGACAAATATTTTGCACAGTGTAAAAATCGACAGTATTGAGATTTTAGCGTCGAGCGAAAAATTGCGAGGACACATTGTGAGTTTCTTTGAAAAAACTCTTCTCACCTTTTATCGCGAATCATTTCACTTTCCTAACCGCGCCCCCTCATCTTCTTCCCTCCAGTCGCAAGATCCCTTTTCTCTCGCACCGGTCGGAGTTTTATCGTTACGATGCAGGTCCACGGCAGGCACAGCCATTAATTACTCTCATTGAGCGATCGCGCGGTCGAGATTGCGCCCGGTCTTTGTCCGGGTTTATCTGCCGCGCTGATCCAATTTTCGGCGGGCATAGCTGGGCGAAAACGCGCGACCGCCTCGCGAGAAATTATTAATGAAGCGTTACTATACCGAACGGGGGAGAGGGAGGTGAGAGAGAGGCGAATTATTTGCCCGATAAATCAACCCTCTGGCCGTTTTCGAGAGCGTTAGCTTTGGCTATGTACCGTGTTACAGTCGACGAATTAACACGCACAGGATGGAACCTCTGGTTAATTTATTGTCCACGAGTATCGAGCCGCGCACACTTGCCGTTCATCGGGTCAAGCGAATCGCTCTAGTTTGAGACGTCTATGATAAAATATTGCCGATGTACAGGTAATGTGGTTGTGCGTGCGAATGAGCAGCGATTTTACCTTTAGAGAGGTCCTTGCAACGTGTTTTACGGGCTGTTTATAAAGTGGTATTTTTCACCGCTATTTGTGTAGGGTAACATCGAAATTTGGGGTTGTGAAAGTGTTTGTTGGAAGTTGGATTTATGAGACTAGATTTTTGATCAGATTAATCGCGACTTTTGTCGGTAAACAGTGGATTCATTGTTACCTACCTAACCATATTTATGTTAATAAATTTAAATATTTTCGGATATTTTAAAAAAGTCGAAAGTCAAATATAAAAAATTCTACCCTATAAAGAAGCAAGTTTAGATTAATAAATTAATTGCACATGTTTGACACTTGCATTCTTCACAATTTCAACTCCCCAATTCCCAATTCTAGTTAAATCTTCCACGAGCACCCTGTACAACAATCTGTATCTTGCGAAACGAAACGCGAACCGTCTGCTCGTACAAGAAACGAGCCGTTGTAGGAATTCGAACGGACGAATAAAGGCGACGGGCTAAGGAGAGGAACGCGACAGCGGTAGACGATCGTTAATCTTGATGCGTTTCAAGTATCGATGCTCCATTAACCGCGAGCTGGCCCGAGATCGCGAATTTATGTTCTTTAACGGTGTACGTTCGGGAAACGTGGACGTAAATTGATGCCCCGTCGACGTTTCTCATCCCTCAGAGAGGCCTGACTTTTCCTCAACATGCGACGCGCGAACCTCTTCTTAAATCGTGCTGTAAGTTACATAGATATGTATTTACTTACTATACATCTCACCACGCGCCTATCTCTTTCAACTTAGCGCTACTTCAACCTTAACATGGACGAATTTACGATTTAAAGCCATTCCACACCGGTGGAAATACGTCCTGATTCTCGCGACAAACTTTTCTAAAACGGAGTAATGGCGAGTGGATCGAGGCCGCCATTAAAAAGTACACGTCGTTGGTATTTCTCGCGTTGATGAGCAGCTTTACGGGCCAAATATTACCGGCATTGTTGTCGAGGGAAGATAAATCGTGAATAAACGATACGAGGAAAATGTTTCGCTATTATCCTACGTACGTACGCGATTTCTATAGATCGGGAAATATGTGTCCTGTATTTTTTCTCTCTCTTTTTTCCTTCTTCTTTTTCGATATGAAATCGTACGCTCCGGATCCATTAGTTAATATTACTTCGTATCACGAGAGAATTAGAACGTGTGTGTGTATGTGTGTCACTTAAAAAAGTTAACGTTGTGTACATAGAAAAACGCGTAGATTTTTTCATTTCGCCCGATTCGACGGTTCCCGACAGCGATTAACCTTTTTCTCGTCGGCTTTCAAATTCCCATCCATTAACAGAGAACCTCCGGGTAAAATCATCGGGAAAACACGGGAAAACTTTTCGGTTTACAGAGAAATAAAATATTTCCAGTTGTCGAGAGGAATAAAGTGGGAGCCGCGGATGCACTCTCTCTCGTATCGATGAGTTTTAGAGAGAGGACGGACTCGTGACGAGAATGTCGAAACTCTTCTGGCACCCAGAGTCGTTCAAACAGACTCTCTGTCTGTCAGAGTCTATTCCTTATTTCTCTTACCGATTCTGTTTCTCTTTTTTTTCTCGCTTTCTCTCTTTTTCTTCTTCTTCTTCTGCTAATAAGTATTGGTGATATCGAGTTTATAAACTTTCGTTGGAGGCGCATCGTCGATCGGCCTGGCGGCAGCTGGAACTTTTAATAAAGCGATCGCAAATCTTGTCGGAGGGCGAGCACAGGAAGAGAAAAGTGACCCCCTCGAACGCGACCATCTCTCTGTCTCTATCGTCTCATTTCATCCCTCTTTGTCCCTCGTGTCTCATTTCCCCCCTCCTCCTCATCCTCCTCCGCCACTTCTATCTACCCGTTCGATTATACAGCATAAGGGTATTTGTTCGAATAGTTGGCCAACTATTGACTTTGATAATAATGTTAGGGCTTAAGGGGAAAGTTCGAACGATGTCGGCGAAGTTAAGCGGCTAGCTGATCGATAAGGTGCTCGCGTTTGTTGCGCCTCCTAATTTCACTTCCTACCCCCTCTTCTGTTCCTGTGATTTTATTCCGGATTTTTTCATTTGGAATCGAGGAGCATTGCGGATATGTTGGTCGTGTGAGATTGTACGAATTTTGATTAATTAAGTAATTGTGTATTTAAGGAGTCAAAGTGCTGTAGCTAAAGAGTAAAAAAATTAGGAAAAATTGAAATTGTTTTTGTTTCACTCCCCTTTTGCGGAGACAAGTTTCACAGTAGGGACGAAATGAAAATAAATGTCCAAAACTGGTTCAGAATTCAAGACAAAGAATTCTCTGCTGTTGGCATAAAAAATAGGACAAGTGTATAACTGTAGCAAGAGATTGTGTCGAGAAATAGTCAATTGTGAGATTCATTGAATAAACCATGTTAAAACAACAGACATTTGTTTCTTTATTTATCGAATGACCCTCATAGATGTGTCCATCCATTTCTTAACCAGCTTCCAAAGAAGAAAGTGGGGATCTTAGTTAAAGACTCACTTCCTATTTGACCAACATAAAAAGTGATACAATTGAAATCTACCAATTAGCAAAATTAATTATAATTCTATAAATTAGACTAAGCATAAAATTCACGAAAGCCCATAGAACGAAGGAAAGAATAGAACGAGGCACATTAAAAAGTATTCGAAAAAGAACCCACACCCCGGTTACACTCTCGTCGATGCACCAAACAGTGGAAGGCAAGCCTGCAACATTACCGCGTTCGATGGCGCGGAATCACGAGGCCTGCCGCCACGAATTAAGGGCCGTAATAAAAAGCGATGCCAGAAGGATTCAACGTATCGGTCGTAGGTTGAATGCTGGATAAATTGCTCGACAATGAAGTCCCTTCGGAGCAGATTTTTCGTTGGGACCCGGTGTGTGCGGCGGAGGGACGCTAGGTCCTTTACAATGGGATCGCGGTTCTGTTTGCGTCACGAGCCCTCGAACCAAGGGGGAGAAACGTGTAGCGAAGGGTGAGTATTGGTGCTCGCGTGGCCGCTATTGTTGGGACCGGTTCCTCTCGATGGAACGAATTCCGTAAGGCAGAGAAGGAATGATCCTGAGGCCACGATACCTACGTCTCGAGGACTCGCTGCTGCTTTTCCTGATTAATCTTCGACATCGAATCCAATTTGTCACGACTTATGAAGTGGTTTCGAACGAGTCGAGTCGAGTCATTCGGGAAGAGACGATGGAATCGATAGTTGACGATGATCATTAGGATGCAGTCTTTCACGAGGAATATCAATCTTGCGGAGATTGCGCTCGTGTTGTGTAATGGTGGGGTTTGAGGATCAGGTGCAAGATGAAGGATTTTATGATTTTTTTCGGCAAGTCTGCCTTGATCCTCAAAAAATCGTGCAATATTTAGGAAAAATGTAGGAAAGTGTAGATGCAGAATCACAGTGGACGAAGAAACGTTGATTAAAGTGTTACACCTATAAGATACTACACATTCGCTTAATTAACCGAATAATAGTAATTTCCTGTGTTTCGCTGGTCACGAAATTCCATTCTCGGACAAAGACGCTACTTTCATCCTCGAATTCCTCCATTCAGCTGATTGAAAGGCATCGTTGCAAGGCCGTCGTTTCATTAGCCTGGCCATAACATCTGACAAGCAATCTAAGCAATTAGTCAAGTGGCCGTAGCGCGCAATTAAAACCGATTGACCCCGTGAAAAGCCGCGATGTTCACTTCGCCATTCAGATACTACTCTCCGTGTCCCTCCTCTCTCTCTCTCTCTCTCTCTCTGTTCTCTCCTCTGGTTTGATTCTCCTTCCTAGTTGCATCGTTTCCCGTGCCGTTGCAGCAACGTCTGTTACCATTGAAGAGAGAGTCGAGGGAAAGCACAGACATCAAGGGCTGTGCCTGGTGCTGCTCACCTCTCGAGAATTGAAGGGTTGAAACGCGCCCCTCTCGTCGGATGTATCACGGTGAATTTCGGCTGCTTTGAACCGGTGAAATTCAATCGGGGTTTATTAACGCGGAACTCGAAGCTGACGTGCTTCATTTGCTAATTAACGCGGTAAGTCCATTGTGCCCGCGGTACCGCGATTTTATTGCCGCTTCCTCCATGAATCCGCGTCCCTAGGATTAGAGGAGTGCTGCTTTCGTGGAAAATGCGTCTGATGGTCGCTTTGAGCTTCTATCGATGGGTTTTTCTTTGTTGGGACGCATTTGAGGGAAGCTCGAGGGGGATTTTGAACGGTTTGAGAGGGCTCTTCCTCCTTTTAACAGGGTTTTCGCTCGTTTTTCTGCATCGCTGAATGTGTCTCGTGCGAGGAAATTTAATTCGAGAGATATTTTTGAAAACTTATAACAATCTGTGATATTACAATTTTTAATCTCTAATTTTCAACGTTTAAATCACTTGGTCTCCAAACAGATTTACAAACCTTCCAAACAATTGCCTCTATGAAAATACAAATGTAGTCATAAGTACATTGGGAGTGACAGGGTTAAAGGTTGAAAATTAGAGCAAGAAATATCGTCGATCCCTGAAAATGACAATTTTCTCCGTTGACAAAAAAAAAAAAAAAATGAAACGAAGGTGAAGCAACCCTGTTACACAACCTACTCCATTTCTCCGTACTGCAGCACGGATGCAGCGCGTTACACTTGCTGTACACGTGTCGGTAATCATAAACGAATGGGAAAGTGAGCATCGAAGACGGTCAGAGGATTGCCCGGTGCCGCGGTGGCTCATTCCTCCTCGTCGTGCACGGTGCGCGGTGATCGCGGGGTTGGGTTAGGTTGCGCAGGGGGTTTCTGTGCGCGATGCCACAGCCAACCGACGCTAGTATCTAGGGGGCTGTTTTCTCCCTCTCAGTTGGCCGCGATTCAGCGCCGGGTGTATGTCCCGCTCGTCGCGGCTACAATTCGACGCGACCAACATTATCTACCGCACGATTCTCTTCCTTTCATATCACCGTCGCAGAAATCGTCACAGTGTCGAATAATCGAAGAGGCAGAGAAGCGAAAGAGAGAGAAAATTAGGAAAAATAATCTCTCCGTAATTAAAGAAACATTTCCGTGTGCCGTGGCTATGTCGATTTCGTAAGAGTTTTCTGTGCAAGTTGAACGCGAGTGAAAAAGATAGATTGGAAAGGGGACCAGTGGAAAACAGGATTCCGTTCTGTCCAGAGAAGATCAACGTTAGATCAGTGATACAGAGAGAGAGAGAGAGAGAGAAAGAGAGAGTAGACCAGTCGTGTGTTACGGCTCCTGGTCGTTATCGAATGCTTGAAATTCATTGGATCGGTGATTTAACTAGCGGAGAGATAAGTTACGAATGTCACGGATAATTGGGAGAGTTGACTGATCTAGAGATAGCGTGGCTCGAGGCTCGATTACGATTCGGTAGATCGGTGCGTATAAATAAGAAGCAACGCGCCACAGTTATTTCCAGCCAGAGAGTGTGTGTTCCGGGTAGCGGCGGCGGTGTCCAGAGATTGATTGCGTTAAAGAGGAACTGGTGCACGATCGTTGTTACCCGTTCTCGTTTTCAACACCTCTTACAATTGAATTTTAAATCAATTTCCTAACGGGCAGAGCTGTATCACGTCTCGTTGACAATAATCCTTTGTTCCTGACTATTTTTATCAGAAAAAAAAAAGAGAAAAATAAATTATAAAAAAGAAGAGAGGAAGATAGAAAGTACATACTGCGAAAGAGGGGGAGAAAAAGAAAAAAATCAATGAACGTCTGTCTGATAAATTTACACGAATCCCAAGCTGTCTACCATGAAGTCTCTGGATATTACGGTTCAGTATCGAGCTCGATAAAATCGAGTTTAACGGAGTCACGGGTGGTAAGGTAACATGGATAGAACAGGGTCATGGCTATGGGAGTGTTGAACTGGCGGTGGCAGAATCCTGGTGGAAACTCGAGGCGCTCGAGGATGAGGAGAACGTCTCCAGGAAACGCGGCTACATCGAACAATCGATCGAACCTTGGACGATAATTGCTAAAGCCGATGCAGCAGTCTCTACTCTCTCGATGGCTGAACGGTTCGCGAGCTCTCTTCCTCTCTAATGCATCGTGAAAGGGTTGCTGCTGCTGCGTGCTCTCGAGCCTACCGCTCGCAAGATCTCGCGTCTCGACTATGAAAGGCACGCGTGATTCTTGAGGTGGCAGTTTTCCGATCGATCCCTCGATACCGTGTATAGCGATATTTTTACCCGGAGGAGGAATTACATTGTCCCACCTCATGGTGGAACACTCGATGCGCTGTTTTTCCAGTGACCTGAATGGCAAGTTCATCGATTCACGCTGATGAGTCTGTTTAGGGTTGGATTGCTCTCGAGACAGGGGAAACTTTCGGAGATTCTTTTTCGTCGAGTTATGTTAGATAATCGAGAGAGTTTTATTTCGTATATCAGACAGACAATTTTTTTTCCAATTAATTCGAGGGTAATTAGGAATTCTGATAGAGCAAGTTATGGATATTTAATGGAGAAAAAATATCGTGGATTATTAATGAATAGATAAAAGAGTGGATTTTTGAGGAATAATTGAAAGCTGTGATCGAGAGAGAGTGGTATGAAAAAATATCAAAGGGAATATTATTTTTGCTATTTCTAAAGGACCGAACGAACCGCGCTCTCTTTACATATCCAGGAATATATCTACAACAGCAGAGATGCTCGCCACGCTCGAGTCAACATATCAGACGGATTTTTGTCACAGCTGCAACGGACGGCTACGAATATACGCGTCTAGCCGTGAAAACGTTCTTCCATCGAGTACACGCTGCTGAATCAACGAAGAAGACTTCTTTATTCGACCGTTAGAAATCTTTTTTTGCGAAGATAATAATATTCGAAAAGAAAGGAAATCGTCGAGATAAGAATTCTACGTAAGTGGTGGTCGATCGGAAAAAGAGACGAAAAAAAGAGATGAAAAATCGTGTCATACGTCGTTTCACTAGGTCAGCAGAGTGAGAGAGAGAGAGAGAGAGGGGGGGTGGGAGAAGAAAGTTCGTAACTGGCGAACTTGAGGGACGTGTCCGTGGCGAGTGCATCGACAGAGGCGAGCATAAACATTTTCCTGAGCATAGTTCCATGCGGAAAAAAGTAGTCTAGGAACGACTCTGATCGTCGACGATAAAAGAAACTTTCTATCCTCCGGATATTCCACGACTCTTTTTTTCCACGTCCAAGTGGAATTTTTATCGAGAGAATAAAAAAAGGAAGGAAAGGAAAGAGAGTATTTTGGAAAAAGGAAGATTTTGAAAGGAGACACGAAGAGGGAGGGAAAGGGTTATATAGTTTCGTAGCGGATGTCGCGTATAGGTGAAAGTTGTGAGTGAAATGGGATTGTTAGCGTGAACTCTGATGCCGATACGGGGTGGTGCGTCTTGTCGAAACCGGGGCGAGGTGATTAATCGGCACTGCGGATACGTTGACGAGTCGATGCAGCCGGACTGCACGGTTCGTCGACGTGATTCTCGTCAGATTCGTCCTTCTTTCGGACCAGCCGACCGCCTGACCTACCTGACTGGCCCAATGCCGCCCATGGAAAGGCAAGCAACTCGTATGGTGTCCCGTGGAATCGTGAACAAGATATATTCCGTGATAGTTTGCCTTTTTTCTTTATCGGAGAGATTAGAATTTTTCTTTTTGATTGATCGACAGCGAGGATGGATTGACCCTCCCTTTGGAAAATTTTTCTATGGGATTTGATAGCGATTTGAAAAATTTCTCTGGATAAATTGAGAAAAAATTGTGTATCGTTTTGGAAGATTTATGTTAACCGTGAACAAAGATTGATTTTAGATTTTTTTCTGTGAATAATTTTGGTAATTACAGTGCATAAATTGGGAAATGAAAATTTGTCTATCGTTGAAATTTTAGTATGGAAGATTTGATAAACGAGGACTGATGGAACAAATTTTTTGATATTCTACTCTATTGGTATCTCTTGAGTAATTAATCATACGTTTACATTTATTCACGCAAAGTACACATTTGGTAGATATTACAAATTTACGAGATTCGCGATAATGTTTATTTGAACGCGAATAAAAATTGCAGGATTATTACCGGAAGCAATTTTATTTACCAAGACTTACCGATCGGTTGACGAATAAAATAGAAGCGCTATCTCTCCCGTTTCATTATTGCTAGAAAGCGGGTTCTCCAGTTTCCGTTTTCGAGGGGGTGCAACGCAGGGGATTATCGTGCGATTTAACAGCGTATGGGAGGATTATTGGGAACGCGGAGAGAACCGTAGCCATCTTCCACACTGTGCAGAGAGGCAGCAGAGGCTTTCGTTTCGCGTTGTACGATCGATCGATGAATTTAATCTGCGCAAACAGCGGATGGTCTAGCGTTATCAATAACGGCCACGGATCTGCTTCTTCCTCTTATTCATCGCTCCGCGATGATTGTTTGCGTTTTGGATCCTCTGCGAGAAAGCACGTCTTCGATCAACGCTTTCCCGGGGAGAGAGAGAGAGAGAGAGAGAGAGAGAGAGAGAGAGAGATTCTTCGTTGATTTTCGATATTCGACCGAATCTCTCGTCATAATCCACATTTTACACTCTTTGCTTTGGTCGAGGTATTTTTAAATTGTTGTTGCTTCTATCGTTATCTTTTCTTCGAGATTCGAGTGATTAGTGAAAAATAATAGAAAGAATGAAAAATTGTAGAAATTATTGAAATATTTTTTTAAGTAAGAAATGCGATTTGAATGGAAAAATTGGAATATTTCGTCTGGGATTGGCGAAACTTCGAAGACTGCCAACTTTCAGCAAGTTTCCTCCCTCGAGGTCTATTTACGCGAAACCGATTACGAGCTAATTCCACCCGATTACATAATCGACTGGGGTTCACGAGCCTTCGATTGTGTCCTCGCCCTCGTCACGACTGGAAGCATCGACACGAGCTTCCAGTCTGCAGGCGACAGTTAAATTGTTTAACAATTATGTTCGCCAGCAAATGACTATCTGTCTGGACTATTAATCAGCGGTTGGATCGATTGGAATTTCAATTCGAATCGTTTCTCTTTTGGGGTTGCCTCGCTTCAAAACGAAGAAAAATCTTTTTTCCAGGATTTAGAGAAGATTATATTTTTTGGCGGGAAAATAAATTTTTTTCTAATTCGAATCTTGAGAAATCTTGTTGCTCGTTAATGACCATCGAGTGATTCGGTGTGTCTTCATTCTGAAATTCGCCGAAAGTTCGGTTGAGTTAGGCGAACTTGGCCACGAAATTCCCAGGTCGCGTGCAATAATTTAAATTAATCACCGGCGCAGATACAACTGATTTAATGCGCGGCTTAATCTAGGCGCTGACACGTTCAGCGCGCGACTCACGATGAGTTACGGCAATTCACGCGCAAGACAGGATCCATTTACAATGGAGACATTTACAGATTAGCCGTGCACAGGGTGTACCTGCACGAGAGAATTCGCCACGTTGCATATCGCGCGCCGACCGTGAACCTCCCTCTCTCTCTCTCTCTCTCACTCTCCTTTCTCCACGGGTTTTTAATTAAAAATTTCCACGGTATGTATTATTCGTTGGCAATGCCGCGAAAAGTATTTCTCGGATCGCTTTCTGAAAGTGTCCTTTGAATTATGCTGATTGTCTCTGGTATCTTGCAGCGCCTGTGTTTAAATACGCCGGTTTGTCGTAAATTTAATCGAAACACTGTGTAAATGAAATTTATTAAATACTTTGGGACAAATTATTCTCTATTATACGGGTAACGTAATTTGTACTGGACGGGAATCACTTTCTACCCAAGTGTGTGTGAGGTAACATTCCTGCGATTTAACCCTTGGAGTGGCTCGATAAATTTTTTTATAGCTTAAATTGCTTCTGAGTGCTGTGAATATTTTGATTTTTTAAATTTAATTTTTGGTAATTCTAGTAAACTTAGAATGCACTCATTTTTAGAGGTTTGATTAGAATGTCTTGTCTTATCTGGACTTCTTATAATTTATTGTATTTTTATTTCTCTTATTCAGTTTTTAATAATTGCACCGAACTCAGAATACACTAATTTCTAGACGTTTAATGTATTTTTTTATTTGTATTAACGATGTATTTTAATTTGACAGAGTTAAATACTCAAAGGGTTAAAAGTGTACTCGCGAAATGCCAACAATTCGATGTCACAGAAACTCTATACAAAACAGAACGTCTCATTTAAACACCTCTTCTATCCACGGTAACATTATTAAACACCGAGTGCTATCAATTTCGCGACAATCCTTTAAACTCGTCCTCTCCACTGCAAAATATGCACTACAGAATTCTGTTTCATTCCGTCTCGTGCAAACACTCACTCACACGCACACACCTTTGACATTTTTACTCTTCAAACACTTCACCCATCCTTATCGTTCGAAAAAAAAACCCTCACACCTACTACGGTCACACAGTGAAAAAAAAGGAGAAAAAAAAAACATTGGAGCACCAGTCCGTCGGAGGCAGCAGAGCGTTCGAATAACAGATTCCACTCTATTTTCCACTATAGCCCGAAGAGAGCACAGGTGCCTCCATTTACAGATTAAACCGCGTCACACCCGGTATAGGCGAGAGGGAAATTGGCCAGTCGTGGCTTTATCTCAGTTCTTTCCAGGCTATTCCCTTTAAAAATGGTCGGCGCGCGTGTGCCTAGCTTGTGAAGAGAGGATTTGCGCGCGAATCAGGGAAATTCCGGTTTTGGTGAATCCAGTTGGATCGATGGTCGAATGTGGAGAAGTGGGAATATTCCAGGAGAAAATGTTTCGTTTGGATGTGATAAGAGGTGAAGGTATGGAAGGCGTGCGTTCTGTTCTGCGTTGACTTAGGGCGGGTCAAGATCACCGTGTCGCGGTCAGAAAATTCCTCGACCCGCGCCCCTTCGACCCTCTGACACACTTGCCGCGATTGTACGCGGTGGAGCCAGTGTCTCGAATTTCGTGAAAGAAAATGGATGTTTAGGTGAACGTGGATGTTCCGGGGAGTATGAAAATTTCGTTTTGAGAGGCTCTCCGGTGTTTTGGGATAGTGATAATCTTAATTTTTATTAATCCGAATTTTCATTAATCCGAATTTTCATTGATCCGAATTTTCATTAATCCGAATTTCATTAATCTGAATTTCTCTTAATCTGAATTTTCATTGATCCGAATTTTCATTGATCCGAATTTTCATTGATCCGAATTTTCATTGACCCGAATTTTCATTGATCCGAATTTTCATTAATCCGAATTTTCATTGATCCGAATTTTCATTAATCCGAATTTTCATTAATCCGAATTTCATTAATCTGAATTTCTCTTAATCTGAATTTTCATTGATCCGAATTTTCATTGATCCGAATTTTCATTGATCCGAATTTTCCTTTCAATTTTAATTCTACGGCATTGGGGCTAATTGTGACACAGTGTAGATCGAATTAATTTCAGAAAAATGGGTCTCTAATTCAATTACAGACAGGGTTAAAATATTAATGGAACTCCGAGTAAGTGTAGACACATTCGAGAGCGTTGAAAGTGCAATATTGGAGATATTATTCTGTAAGAGGGCATTAATAATTTACCAAAGTAGAGTAACCTGAATGGCTGCGACACATTTTTTTTTACTTACACTATTATAGAAGCTGGGTTAAATTCTTCTTAAAAATAATAACTCTGGAATCGTATTAGAGAAGCTGGGGATCGAGATAAATACCGTCGTGTCTATGAAAGCCTATTAACTTTACATAGTAAACGACAAGTAAAGCATGCCCGAAGAACATCGATTGGCTGATTTTGAAATATCGCTAATATCACGGAGTAACGTTTCCACGAGATGCCTGATTTATTCCATCTTCCCTTTTCATTTACTTTCCACGAGCAACGAACGATCGTAATTAATTGTCACGGTGAATCAAAGTCTGCACGTGGGTATCTGTTCGCCACGAATTGTAAGGTGATCGAGAGGCTTATTGAATAAACGACGCGGAAGTCGATCCACACCGAAACATCGTACACGACATAATCGGCGGGTTTGCGCTCGCGCGTTATTCGATTGGACGTTGGAAAAACGCACGCGCGACAGCCGGCGCTCTTGCTCGACGGTCAATTAGTTTCGATCAGGAAGCAATTTCAGTGGCGCGCTTAGCAGATTTTTTCCCGCGGATAAACCGCTGCGTTATAGGTTCATTAAGCCGCTTCCTGAAGCGTCCAATCGTTCGCTTTCGCCCCGTTGAATAGCCTTTAATTACGAATTTCTCGTTGTTTGTCGGATTTCCAGACCGAGTCACGATCCCCTATTCAACGTCGTGATTCCGTGCAAATATTCGAGGCCAGACGATCGGTACACATATTTAGCCGATGGACCGATGGAAAGAATGTGATTTAAACGGTGACAGTTTTCAAGGAGGTGGAGGAGGATTAAAAAATGGCGATGTGTCGGTGGTGAAGATTTCTTCCTCACCATCGCGGGGAAAGAATGTGATTTAAACGGTGACAGTTTTCAAGGAGGTGGAGGAGGATTAAAAAATGGCGAATCATGGTTATTTTCATAGCTGGATGACCGGACGAATTTGCATAATGAAAGATCGAGCGGTGAACAGGACGGTCTTCGCAACTGCAATTGCATCGATCAGCCATCAATTACACGAGGCACGCGACCCTGTCGGAAACAGCGCGCGTTCTCTGCAACAGAGATAGTCGCTGTTAATACGTACAATTTTGCGAAATATTTCTGGCTTCGGTGATTAGAAGCAGCTTCAGCACAGTTCTTTTCTTGTTTTTAGGTTGAGTCGGTTAGTTAATTGGGTTATTTGTAGGGTTGAATTATTAAAAAGTGTGGGAGTGAATTTGGAAGATTTCGAATTTTGACTATTTGTTGAACTTTAGTTTTTGGAATTTAACAGTTAATCATAAGAAATTGTACAAAGTTGGAATTAATTCTCTTATTTTCTAAGACTTCTTACATGAATTTTCTGCATTTGTACGAAATTTCTTTATACATCCAACTTATTATTTCGTTTCTTCTTCTTCTTCCTCCACCCTATTCTCACGCTTTTATCTTGTCTCCCACTTGTCCGATCGCGTGTCTCTGCTGCATATACAGGCCACTTGCCGGAAACTGGGCCAAGCTAGCCTTTTTTACGCGAAGATGGAAGAAAAATGCTCGAGGAATTCCACGTTTCGCCCTTAAGTGGATCCATCACACGTTTCCTTCTTTCACCATCCAGCTACCATAATCACTCTACTTTCCCCTCCCCTCCACACGATATTTCCACCCACTTTCATCCCGCTGTTTAAACACTCCTCCAACTTCTACATGCTCATTTTTCTGCACGGAGAGAAAAAAAGAGTTCAACTCTGTTTCCCCCTTTTTATAAATTATTCCACGGCCGTGTATTCATATTCTTCGGTGGAGTAATTCCTTCCGATGGGTAATTAGACAAGGAACGAGGCACGAGAAGGGCTAGGAGGAGAGGAGAAAAGAGGAAAGGAGACCGGGAACATAATTTGTCCCGGCTCGTTTGTGGGATTTGTGGCCGGGGCGAATAAAAAAAGAGAGGATCGTCTTTGTGCTCGCTGGCAGGCTGCACAAAGTGTCCCCGTCGCTCGTACACAGGAATAAGTTATGAAACGGCGGCCGGATAAAAACTTTTTGATCCCTCTTTCCCGCAACGAGAACCTTAAGCCGCACCCACGTCCTCATGTCTCTCCCTCTCTTTTTCCCTCTTCTTCCCGCTGTGTGGAAGGATCAAGGACCCAGAGCGATCGGCCAGCTAAGACGCGAGAGCTTCTCGCCTGAATCGAATAACATCGGCTATCGAGTTTGCATCGAGGACGACGCGATTGAAATAGCTCGTCGCGAGTGAACTTGCTCTCTCTCGTCTTGCTCTCGTTGTGATTCTCTTGGTTAGGTGATGGGACGTTTTGAGTGATTTTTGGTGATTCGGTAAACGGTAGGAAAGTTATCTCCTTGCTTAACAATTTTTCGGTGGCTGTCTCTGTTGGTTGTGGGTATTCTAGTGCTGTCTTTCGTTTGGCTATACATTTGAGGCCTTCGGGTCTTTTTTGACCCACTGGCTTCTTATTTTGTTAATAACTTTTGCTGTTATCAAGTTTATGTTCCTTTGACACTACGTTCAAAGTTTATCGTGTGGATTCATATGGCGTGCTGGTAACAAAAATTGTTATACATGAAGTTTTTGGGTCTTTTTTTACCCTGAAGTTGAAATTAAACTCCGTTGCAAACCAAACTCACTTCTCTCATATCTTAACCAAAATCTACACTAGAAAGATTCCCCTTAACCCTTTCGCTCTGTAAAAGTCGTCACTCGTTTACGAAGAGCGTACACATACGCCCGTCTAATACGTACAATTTCTCGCTGAAAATATCGCTGTCGAGCGAAAGTGACACAACACCAGAATGCACCAGACAAAATTGAACTATCACGAAACAGTAGATTCTTAATTACACACTATTTTCACGCAAGCGTTGAATATCAACTATTTCGTTCCACACACCGCGAGTCTATTTCGTCTGGAGCGTGCCGCAGCGAAAGGGTTAATCGTAAGATACCAAACCCTCTGGAATCCACGGGGAATTCCAAGGCGTTGCAGGGTTGGCGTATCGAAACGTCGTCTAATCCGTCGGTAATTACGGTAAATTGAATCGAACCGAGAGTAGCGACGCGGAGGAAGAGGAAACGGAGGAGGAGGACGAGTAGGGTGCGTCGGCTGAGTTATCACCGGCTGCCAGAAACAGGGCCGGACCTCGTGACCCGATATTGCGCCGGAACGCTCCGATATTGGCAGCGCTTCGGCCTCTCAGAAACGAAGAACAATAGGAGCAGCGGCGTGTGTGCCACCGCTATCTCTAGCACGCCGTTCCCTTTTGCTTTTGCTCAACTTTCCGCCGAGTTTCCTCCTCCCTCCAACTCTCCCACCCTCTTTGATCGTCCGGGCCACCGTGAACTACCCACCAAACCCTCCACCTCACGATACACGGCCGCCCCCGACCTTCGTTCGCGCGAAATGATCGGATCGTGCGCGAAAATAGACGCGATATGGGCCAGCTTCCTCTCTCTGTGTTCCACCTGAACGACGGAAGTAACGGTGAAACCATTGTTCTTCCCAACTAGGCTGCTCTGTATTCCCTACCATTTTTTTCTTTTTCTTTCTCTGCGTTCTGGTTTTCGTTCGCGAAGGATGATCGAAGGATTGTTGGGTGGGTCAAGGGAGTGGCTATGGGAACCGGCCTGAGAGCAATAGGCAACGAAACGCTGGAGGATTAACCCTTTCGCTTGTGAAAGACGGTAGATGTTTAGCCAAGGCTGTGGAGTGTTTTGCTTTTTGGCGGTGTCGTTTGAAATTTGTTTTTATTTCATTTAGGGAAAGCGTGTAGAACGGCGATACACGTCCTTTTTGACGTGAAAGAGTTCAAATTAAACCTCGTTGCAAAGCAAACGAAATTTTCGAAATGCATACAGGCGTGAGTAGCGATGAAAGGGTTAAGGTGTGAAAATTGAACATTTAAGTGATTAGGGTTGAGTTTTCTCGTGTTAACTTAAAGCTCATACTGTTGTTCAGTTACTGTAGGTGAATCTGGGGATTTGTATTGGGTGCCAGACAAGACGAACGCGGAATTTCAATTACACGATCTAATAGTAATGAATTGCTCGTGAGGAGTCTTGGTGACATAGTTTCTTTACACTTGTATCGTGTGTAATTCACGTCTTCGTACGTAGTTCTATTTTTAAAAATTCACATATAGTTGGATAAAAAGGTCTCCTAAGAATTCCAAATAAGGACCAGGAATTATGTATGATACAGTTTCAATTAAAAATAAAAATCATTAAATACAATTACAAGTAATTGACCAATTACCAATTACTAAATATTTTTCATTACAAACGAGTTGAAAATTGAAAAGAACATTTCAATTCCGGCAAAATGAAAAATTTCTCACGCAGATCGAATGGAAGGTGCAAGATCGCGACCAGAAAGTGTTCCACCCCGTTACATTTATCAATATCGACGTCTCGAGGGAGATTTACCTACGATCATCTCTCCAAGTTCAATGTCGCGACAGCCGAGGATCGTGGGATCGTTTCGAACCACCCGGTAGACGGTCGTGGTCTATTCGTCGAGACGTTCGAACGAGAAAATGTTATTAAGCGGCCGGTGAAATTTTTGCATGCACGGCCAGCCACGGTGACGTTCGTATCGTCGCGAGTACTAATGGACTGCGACGTTTTTACAGGGGGGACTAAAAGCTCCGGCCCATAAAAGTGACGTTTCGCGTGTAAGCTATTTATTCTTTGCACAACGTGATCGCAGACCGGCTGTTATTACTCGTCGTGTACGATAAGCTCGCGACAGCACGCGATTTCCGGTTCGATCTTTCTCTCGTTTGCTCTACAATTTCGTTTTTTTTTTTTTTTTTCATTCTTATATTTAGAGTGTGGAAATTGACGCGATATTTTCCCGCCAATTTTACGAGGGATAAATTGTATTAGCTTGATGGTGTTTAACGCGATTCCGTTAACTCTTTCTTTCGCTGTTTATTTTCGGATTGTCGAGTCGATTTTATACGCCTTTTAGGAGTCTCGGTGGTTTCTTTGGGCG
The DNA here is from genome assembly GCF_001263275.1 of Habropoda laboriosa. Classification (NCBI taxonomy): domain Eukaryota; kingdom Metazoa; phylum Arthropoda; class Insecta; order Hymenoptera; family Apidae; genus Habropoda; species Habropoda laboriosa. The sequence continues at coordinate 2,781,149 of NW_017100262.1, forward strand.
TCATTTTGAAGCGAATGGCACGGAGATTAATTTTCTCTGAGGATCGTAAAATATGATATTCCAGGTGGTTTAGTTTTGT
>NW_017100262.1:2781298-2789401 GCF_001263275.1 Habropoda laboriosa
ATTTTTGCCTGTAATTTTTAATATTTTAGCAGAGTTTTGAATGAAATGAAGTTCATCACACTGTCATTCCATAAGATATTCAGCAAACATTGAAGGTATCTCTGTTTTCTCTGAACAAATGATAGAGAATATGAAATTTTTAATATCTTTCAAATGAAATGAAGTTCACTGTTATCCAGCCACGCATTATTACATTATTACACATCACCTATCGTGCAACTTGCATGCAAAGTCTCTTCCATTAAAACAGCTAGCTAAAAGAAGACCTTTGACTGTAAGTTTCTGCCAGCTAAACTTCAACCTAAAATTACCCGAAGCGTCGTTCAAAAGAAAACCCACTTACAAGGCCAAAGAGAGAGAAAGAGATGGCCGTATGGCAGAGAAATTTTTGTTCCCTCGTCAGAGAAAACCCGTGATCTTTGCAGCGAAATACGATTACCCGTGGGCGAAGTTAATATCCGTCCAGCGTTAAACGCGAGCCTTTTTTCCGCCATCCAAAAGGAGGATCCGCGTTTCTATCGTGCAAACGCGTCACACTTTCCAGCCACGAGCTGCCAAGCCAGGCTAGAGATCCTTTCATATGCAAAATTCTCTTCTCTTAACGAGCGTTTGCTGTATTTACGCTTGATCGTTCGTGCTCAATAAGAGATTACGTTTCACGTGTGCATTTCGTAATTGAATACTCTCCTCTCTCTCTCTCTCTCTCTCTCTCTCCGTGTTGAGAGAAAAATTGTCTATAGAAAATCCTTTTGAAATACTTGGAGGATCAACGATTGATCCTCCGTATTTCACGGAGGAGTGTCGTATCTTGAGAATGCTTAACGCGAAACACGGAAGTGTTGGGAGAAGTCGTGTCGCGGCCCGTATGTAAAAATAAGCTGTGAATATGCATCTAGCGGTGGTAGGTAGCAGAAGCATTTCGCGTTGTTGAAACGCGGCCTTTAAAATCATTTTTCCTCACCTTGGAAACGAGCCGCCTTGGGATTCAGAGATTCAAGCGGCGAACGACGGTCCGCAGAATGCGGATCGACTTGGCAGAACGAGCACATTCTCGCGCCGCGCACGGTCCGTGCATAATGGAAGGCCAGAGACGCAGGATCTGCCTTTAGGAAAGAATAACTAACGAACAGGAGGCGGTTTTCTTTTTTTTTCTTTTAGAAGAGTAGTTTGCGCTGGTCTGCGGAAAGAATTTGTTTCCATGTAGAATTTTGATGATTTGGGTTTATCAGGGAGGATCCATTTGTGTAGGTTTAATAGAAGGCAGAGGAAATGTTGATAGAAAGATTGAGTTCAATGGAAATCTTTGGAAACGGACCCATAATTTAAGTAAGAAATTTTTTGAAAATTATTATCTCGTTAATAATTCTTGAGAAGTTGAAAGAAATATTGGGGCTGATTTTCATTCCTCAAATTTACTAAAAAAGATACGATTGCAGCCCGAAAGATAAAGGTAAATTAAATGGAACACCAAAATGAAGTAAAATAGAACCAAAGTGGTAGGAAGAAAGCGAGAAACGGTGAAAGAAACTGTGTCAAAGACACGCTAAAAAAAAAAGAAAGGTAATGCAATTTACTTCTCCAAGACCCAGAGAAATTTGATCAAAACCGACAAGAGCCTCTCTTACACAAATCTTGCGACATATTATTTCAATCTTCTTTCCGCGGATCTTCCTCCTAGCCAGTCACATCTGCTTCCGGATTCTCCTGCAGTACATTCCCCGGAATTCTTTAAGCCGTCCATCGAACAACAGAGCGAACACAGAGAGAGAGAGAGAGAGGAGCTTGGAAGTTCGACACGAGGGAAAATTAATTTCCCTCTGAGCCCTTCTGCGAATTTCGAAGTTGCTCGAGTCGAGAGGATCCTCCGAGGCAGTCAGTCGGCGAAAATTCTCCCCATTGTGCATCGCAAGAGAAAGCAGATTCTCTACTTGTTTCACATATACCTTAACTAGGCTAGAAATTCGGTGCTTGTTAGGTGTTCGAGAAGGAATCGTACGGCTGGTTTTCCACCAGTTTTCCCTCGAATTCCTTCAAGTCACGTCGATACACGGCTGATTCTTCTTCAAGTCGCGCTCGAGCCCCACTGGAGCCACTATGACCGGCAACCTGTTTTTCTCCTTTTCTCTCTCGCTCGCTCGTTCTCTCGATACTCGTTCCAATTACCTAATCCTCGGGTATTTTCGTGCTCGTGCACAACACGGTGATTTTCAATTCTCTCTCGTTCACCGTGATCGATCGATCGACTCGTTCGCGATTCCACGGATTTTTCAAGCTATCGAGAAACGTCGCGTCGATGTATCGTCAATGAGGGGATGATTTTGTGCAGGAGGATCGTCTGAGGGTGGAATTCTAAGGATAAAGAGACGACCGACTGGGGTGACCTAGATGAGCACGAGAGGCAAATACTATGGGAGATAGAAATGACAATAATGAGGAGAGCAGAGATTAACTGTAACCTCGACAATAAACACGTAAGACTGACGCGGATCGATTAGAAGAAGAAGGAGGAGAGAGATAGGGAGAGAAAGGAGGAGGAGAATCGTGGTATATTTTCGTTGACGAGGCTCTCGAAAGAGAGGAAGAAGGCAGATACAGGTGGATTGGAAGTGAAGAAACGAGCAAAGATGCTGCAGAGGGTCTACTTGAAGTAACGCTAGAGTTTCTAATTTGGAAAAACGGAGGCGCAGCCGGAATTCACAGAAGCGGAGAGATGTCTTTGAATCACAGATACTACGTGAGTATAATGGAACAACTTTCTTTGAGGATTTTAGAATTTTCTTTTTTTTTTCTTGTTTTTTCTTTTAGAGTTAGTTTCGTTAGTTTCTTGATTACCTGTTGCTCGTGCGACGAGGATTTTTCGTTTGGATGTGTAAATAAAGGGCGAAAACAGAGGAGTAAATATTTTTTTTCTAGTAAAATACCCCGATGTGAATTTATTTTTTTATTCTGTTTGCAAGGTGGTGTATTAAACGAGCAGAAATTGTTAGCTATTGTCTTGTAATTTGTTCTTTCACTACTCTAGGAGTTAATTATATTTTTATTTAACTTGAAATAAAATTTATTTCACTGTTGTAAATCTTCGACTCTCGTGTGGTTAAAAATCATTAAAAATTACAACCAATCCAAGAAAAAGGAATTTTTTGAATTTTTTAAATAGTAAACAAATTCATAATACAATCAGAACTGGTTTTATTATTTTCTCGATTACCTGTTGCTCCTCCAGCGAGAATATTTCAATTGGACGTATAAATAAAGAGTAAAAAAACAATAGCAGTAAAGAAATATTGCTAAATAAATATACAAATATTTATCTTTTTCCCTAATAAAATATCCCAATGTGAATTTATTTTATTTCTATTCCGTTCATAAAGTGGTGTATTAACGTAGCGCTATTAGGAATAAAAAGCAACGGAAACGAGGAGAAATTGTAGGTGATAAGAGTGCCATTAGCTTTTCCAGGGTAGAAAAATCATCGGGAACTGGCCGATCTCGCGAGAAACTCGAATAAGGAAAGCCTTGCTCCGATAAACGTTATTCAGCTTCCGATAATATTTCTTCACGGGCTTAAGATGTTTTCGCGGATTGATAGGACCGCTGTTATTTCCCCTCTTTGCCAATGCCGCGGAACTTTTCAGTCTTAAGAGCCCCGAAGGAGTTGCCCGCCAACTGGAAAGTCGGTTACTGGGTTGAAATCGTTCCGAAAGCGAAAGACAAACGCTGCCGGCGCGGTTTAAGTAAAATATTCGCCCCGAATGATGCCTACGGAGCCAGGCAACGTTGTTAACAATTCGAAAGTCGTTGAATTTCCACCTGGTGCCGATTTTCCACCGCTGTTTACCGCTGTAATTAGAACTTTGCTCTGTTCGACCTGAAGTCATTTTTCGCAAGGAAATCATGTTCATTGGAGATACTTTTGTATTTCGAAGAGATAATCAGGGATTTTGATGAAATTTTGGGGTGTTGTAGATCTCGGAAAAATATTTTATACGTGTTTTTTTTTCTATTGGTGAGCGGTCACTGTGGAGACGTGAAAATTGTCCTCGAAATGGAGGAATAGGGCAAATTAACGAATTTTATTTTGAAAAATACAAGATTTATCAATTTAGATAATTTCTCTGTCTGTAATAATTTTTGAGATATGACACCGAATATGTTCATTACCCTAATTTTTGAGGGCGATTTTCACCCCTTCAACGTGAATGATTTCCAACAAAAAAAAGATACATGTTAAATATTTTTTCGAGAACTATCGTATACCAAAGTTTCATCGGTATTCGGTAATTATTATTCTTGTTGCTTCGAGGTAATTTCTGGAAAAAACACATTTTTCGTTTATTCAAGGGAGCAACAGTAATTTCAGATAACTCAGGTCACTTTACAATTTCAAGATAGCCACGAAGAAGATGTTATCAATGGAGTTATTCATCCTGTTTACCCTATATCCCATTTCACCGTTATCTCGAGAATTTTTCTTTCGTTAGCATATCGTTCATTTCTTGCCAGTCTCGTTACTACTATAGGTGCAAGCCAGAGAAGATAAGCAACTAGCACAATGGGATAAGCAAACATAATAGACGTGGATACACTGACTCACGGAGGCTTTCGTGAAAAATCTTTCCTCCTCGTCACTGAAACTAGGAAAACAAAGGGTCGAAGTTAGCCTAGCAATAGGCCAATTTGATCGTCAGATAAACTTGCTTTCCCTAAACTTTGTCTAGACAATCGATACACTGATACTCTACTGTACTATTGCTGTTTGAAAATTAAACAACTGGAGGGACAATGGAAAAGGTATATCTGCTCCGCTAATCCTTGGAAGGATTCTCCTTGCAACGAATGCTTCTTGTCAGCTCTCCCTCGTGATTTCTTGTCGCTCACTGGATGATTTCACGTTTATGCAGTGGGCGCAACGTCTCGTGAGATTATGCTTATTGTGGACACCGTTTCTCGAATAAACTGCGATCCCTGAATGGTCAGCGGTGGTCAGAAGTTAATAGATAAGCGTGGGAGAGTGATCTCATGGGTGTGAGATAGTTGAGAATGTTGAGCAATGAGAATTACATGGAGTATATTCCCTTTTCCCTTCAATTCTGTGTTTATGAGTTGCTGGGAGTGATAGAGAAGATTTTGTATATTAAATTTACAGTATTATTGAATTTTGGAGAGAATTTCTCTCAATTCTGTATTTCTTAGTTACAGTAATTTATGTAGAAGCTTCTGTATATTAAATTTACAATATTATTGAATTTCTGAATTTTTAAATTTGGAATACTTTGAAATTTGGAATGCTTTGAAATTTTTCTCTTCCCCAATAATCCACACAAAGGACCCCAAAATTAGAATACTAATTTCATCGTGGTAAAGACGGCCTCAGAATTCTCGACAGTCGAGTTATCTCGGTTCTTTCGGGTGCAGGGGCATCAAGGAAGTCCCGCAGCCGCCATTATCTCGCGAAATTCTATTACACGTTTCTCGACACGCTTTGGCGTCAGTGTTAAAAGCACAGTAGCACGGGTATAGCTGATGCTTTGGGACACTTACTATCGCGTACGGGGCAATAAATTACAGCTCCAAGGATCCACACAGCATCCCACACACGCATACATACACACACACGTACACACAGGCTGTGATCTTGTCACAGGATCCGAGGATCCTGGTGTATAACGGAGTTAAAGCGGAACGCGTCACGGTTTCCGCTGCATCGCTAACTGCACCCTCGTTTGCATCGTTTTATCATACATTACCATTTTGTTTCGTTACGCAAGAATAAGAAGCTTCGGGCCATTATAATTTCTCTTTAAAACGCTGGAATTATCCTCGAAGACTGTACTTTGGATCTCTTGTAGAATTAAGAAGAAATGTACGTGGGTTTTAAGCGTCTTGATGTAGAACCTCCTTTTTATTCCTTTTACCAGTGTACACTGATACCGTAACCAAGTAGAATACGTTGAAAAATGTTATCCTGATTTAATGCTGCACCGAGTAGAATACGGTGAAAAATGTTATCCTGATTTAATGCTGCACCAAGTGATATATGCTGAAAAATATTATTTTTAATTCTTCTATCGAATAATTAGAGAGTTTGTAAGTCAGGCTGTAATTAAAATTGTCGCTTTTAATCTTGGAACACTAATATGGAGAATAATATAAAGAAAAACTTGTTTTTTCATATTTTCTCTTTAAAAAAATTAAAATGAAGTTAGTAAACTTAAAGCAAACCTAAGATAAATAATTTTTACAATTTTAGCGTTAATAATGTTAGAGAAAAAAAATAGAAATATTATTTTTACTATGTGGGACACAGTGTGTAAAGTTACGTTAATATTAATGGTCACAGAAAATTAGAATTAATATTCTAAAGCTGAGGATGTAATTCGTTCCAGCCTTGTTTCTTCGAATTTTCTTTATCACAAGGGAAAGGTCTAGGCGTGGATGTTTTGCAAGGAGGAAAGAGATGGTGGTTCCAGGACGATTTAATCCGTAACATTAAAGTGGAGGGGGTCGATCGGATGCGATGCAGCGTGAAAAATGCACCGAGCACGGTGGTAAAAGTATTGCTGACGCGTTGGAAAAATCACTACCGTTTCTGCTGGAATAAATTATTGATATATGGCGTCCCTTTCTCTAGAATCTCGCCGTCCAACCGAGTTCAAGACGGTTTAAAGGGGAGATCTCGTGGTTCCTCCATGGAGGAGGATATCTTCTCTATATTCAACAAATTTTTTCCCCTCTTTAATCGACAACTTTACGATATTTTATAGACTTCTAAATTATTTCGAAAAATAGCCGAGAGATTTTCTCTTTCCTTTGAATTTCTCGTGGAAGAATACAGGCGTGTTAAAGTTTAACGATCACCGCACAGAAGGGATAAGTAAAAAACTAGCTTTCTAAGAACGTTATTTCTTGCGCTCGATGGAAAATCCTTTAGAATAGAAGACACACCACCGAGTTATGGTGTTTTGAACAAAAGAGATTGTACAAGATTTCTCTGATCTTTTCCAACGTTACAATCTATCACTGTCACGTTTGCTTTTCATTCTTTCTGTAATGTTGTAATAAATTTGTAAATATACACGCAATAGGAAACTGCGCGTCACGATTATCACCGACGAAACGAAAGGAAATTCTCGTTAGAGTCTGAGTGTTTTCGATGGAGAAAACGAGAAGGTGTCGGTTTGTGAAGTGGTTGTAAGGTAAAAAGGTGAGGAGTCTGGGTAGTGTCACAAGTTTCACAGACCTACCACATTGTTAGTGTGATAAATCGGAGTGTTGGGTGGGGCATTTGGCACCCCGGTGAGGAAGAAAAACAGATTTTCTAGACCAATAGCTCCCGATGCAATTTTGGCCGGTACTTATCTACGTATTATTACACAATCACCATGGAATTCGCATAGATTTCACCGGGGAATTCACTGTGTGCTTATGTAGACTCGCGCAGGATATTGCACAGAGGCTTACATTGTCGTAAATAAAATATAGAATTTGTTCTCGGTTGTATAAGGCGATAAACATGTTGCACGGGGAGGCTGTGTTCTGACTCGGATCGACGGATTAGAAAGTTTTTGAAATTTTATGGAGGGAGGTTGCAATTTTTCAATTTATTGTGGTGCAATGTTTTAATTGGTCGTATTGGAAATTGCAATTTTAATCCGTTAAATAGAATTTTCTATTTCACGAGTTTTCTGTAGCCAAATTGAAATTTTCAAATTTAATATATTGCAATTTTCAAATTTTGTGTTATGGAAAATTGCAAATTTTAAGTTTATCATATGGAAAATTGCAATTTTTAAATTTTGTGTTATGGAGATTTGCAAATTTTAAGTTTATCATATGGAAAATTGCAAATTTTAAATTTCTCATACGGAAAATTGCAAATTTTAAGTTTATCATATGGAAATTTGCAATTTTTAAGTTTATTACATGGAAAATTGCAAATTTTAAGTTTATCACATGGAAAATTGCAAATTTTAAGTTTATCATATGGAAAATTGCAATTTTTAAATTTTGTGTTATGGAGATTTGCAAATTTTAAGTTTATCATATGGAAAATTGCAAATTTTAAATTTCTCATACGGAAAATTGCAAATTTTAAGTTTATCA
>NW_017100262.1:2789476-2813451 GCF_001263275.1 Habropoda laboriosa
CATATGGAAATTTGCAATTTTTAAGTTTATCATATGGAAATTTGCAATTTTTAAGTTTATCATATGGAAATTTGTAAATTTTAAGTTTATCATACGGAAATTTGCAATTTTTAAGTTTATCATATGGAAATTTGCAATTTTTAAGTTTATCACATGGAAAGTTGCAAGTTTTAAATTTGTCAAATGGAAAATTACAATTTTAATTTCTCCAATCGCAAGAAAAATACAAAATTTCTGCCATCTATCCATCTTTAAAATTCTAATTCCAACGTTCTGTTTGAACAACCACACGCAAACAAAGATAAATTCCCTCGATTCAGCCCGAGCGAATTATCACGCGGTAGGATCGAATAAAAATTGGAAATTTCTTGCCATCCATTAAAGGGGGAAAAAAGGGGGAGCGAAGGAAGAGAAGGCGAGCCGTAGGAGGCCACGTCTTCATTCAATCGGTACGATGGCCGCGTTTATTCATGGCGGGACTCGTTCACGTGCGTCGCCGGGAGGCGCAAAACGCACGTGCTGCGATCGCTTACGATCTCTTGTGTTGCTCCTGGCCTCTAGAACACCATCCACCGTACTGAATCACCACCTCTATTCGTAGACGCCTACACGCCACCGTTTCCCCCGCTCTACTCTTCTCGTTACCGCATTTTTCTTCAGGCCATCAAGGCCCCCAGACGCATCTCCTTGCAGCCTCGTTTCCCTTCTTTTTGCCCGCTCCGCGCGAATCAATCGGCTTGCCTCCGGTCGCTTGTAATCCCTTGTTCTTGTTACTCAATGTCGGCTGTGTGCATCGAGGACGATCGAAACGGAGATAGAAATTTGCTGCATTTTTCGAGATGATAAGATCAGAATTTTTGAAGTATCTGAAGGTGACGAGTGGACTGCGGATTTTCACGCGTTTGTGGAAAATTTCAGGATAGCAACGTAACAGGAAAAAATACTCGATAGAATATTTAGCGAATAAAATAATTACATGTGTACCTTCTATTTTTTCAATTGTGTTCGTGGAAATATGAATTTGCATAAAAATCCGAAGTCTAGTGATAAGGGATGATTCTTCATTATTGAAGAAATTTTGAACAATTTCTGTAATATCTGCTATATTTTTCAAGCAGGAAAATAAATGTGTTTTCACCCGGAAGAATAAAAAGTTGAGGTTCCCTATAAACCTGCAAAGTTTCAGGTTTGAGTATTGAAAATATAGTATCTATCAGGAAGATAAATATGAAATTTAACAAACAGAAGAGGCGATTCGATATTTTCAAGAAATCCACCGAAGAAAATTATTTCTCCGTTTTCGTTCCAGCTTAATCACTTTACGCAATGTTCCCCGCGGCACGCACAGCACAATGATTGATCATCGAATAATTGATTCCAGAGTCCCATAACTCAGCTGTGAAAAGGAAGACGAATAGCTTTACAAGTAATTCCTCTGAAAGCGCCACGATTGCTCGTAGAATTTATCCACGTTCCGAAGAAGAAGAGAAGATTCCTCCCGCGTTTGATTCGCGCGTTCCACGGTACAATTAGACGGTGAGACAAGACCGAGGGAAGAGTTAATTTGTTGCAGAAGACGTTAAGCCGAGCTTATCGTCGCGAGTATGAAGTTTCTTCACGGAATAGCCGGACTGTCGCCTCTGCTAGATAGAGAATTAGTCCATCCGCGACACAACAAATCGCTGACATTTCTACAACCGTGGCTTCTTTCGCCATTTTGTTGCAGCAATCGCGATACCTGACGAAGATATATCGTTAAAAATATTCCTGGTAGAAGTGAAAGCGAATTCTTCTTTTGAAATCTTGGCGAAGCACGACGAAGATGCCAATTTTGCGATCGGAAGGGGGGGATTGAAGGAAATGGAATGTTTTGAGGAGAGAAAGAGAGAGAATGGGAGTCTTAAGAAAAATGGAATATTTTCTGGAAAATCTCCAGCGATCAGAACCGTGTCACCAACGTTGAAAGCGACTCCATCCATCACGAATTCGCCTCGGAGAACTTTCGAATAATTCTACCTCTTCTAGCGTTTCACGAGAAATCTCGAAAGTTCTCCAATTTATTCGACGTCGTCAAATTTCTGCCGGAGGAGAGCAGCTGGGGCTCCATTCAGTCTTTCGAATGTACAATAAACCGTGAAATCGATACAGTACACTGATTCGTATTGTATGTTGGTCATGCTGCGGATTAAGGCGATTTCCTATGCACGAGAGTTAAACTAGTTGGGTTGGCCACGATATGGTCATCGTTTATCAGTTGAGAAGCTATTTTTTTTTCTTCTCAAAGTGTATCAGTTTGATTCAGACTAATTTCTTGCAAGTAAAGTTTCATATCAACGAGGTTATTTTTCTTTTCAATAGCCATTTCATTTTTTAGAACTAACCTAACCTAATCTTATAGATTTCGTCTTTGATTGGGCGGAATTCTAACCTAAAAAACTTGCCGTGTATCTTTTTCAAAGTGTTGAGTTTAATTTAGGCAAATTCTTTGCAAAGTTTCAGATCATAAATCCAAATTCATTAAACAGACTCTAGAAATAATTCATAATCATCGTGGAACTTAATTTATTTTAACGATTTCGCCTTCGACCAGACGGAATTCTAACCTAAAAATCTGTTCCTCGATCGGTATTGAGAAAATCTCCTTTTTAACGAAATGTTATTCTTTTTTCAAAGTGTACGAGTTCAATTTTGGCGAATTCTTTGCAAAGTTTCAGATCACAAATCCAAATTCATTAAACAGACTCTAGAAATAATTCATAATCATCGTGGAACTTAATTTATTTTAACGATTTCGTCTTCGACCAGACGAAATTCTAACCTAAAAAACTTCTCCTCGATCGGTATCGAGAAAATGTACCTTTTAACGAGATTTCTCTGTTCCTTCCTTTTCTCGAATTTCCCCGGATCCACGAAAGTTTTTCCAACCAGCGCAACGGAGAGTTTGCCTGGTCACCGTGGAATACCTCGACTTAATTTACGACCGTGGAACGATTCTTTTGCCAAACGAAGAACGAACTTCTTCCCTCGAGCTCTCCTCGATATTTGCACGAGCACGAAGTAACGTCCAGAGAGTTCGAATCGAACTCGTTTATTCCCTCCTCTTTTTATCGCGTTTAACTCTTAGAAACGATAAAAGAGAGAGAGGGAAAAAAGAGGAAGCAAGACGAGTAATTTACGATCCCCCTGTGCGTTTTATACTGTTCGCGACTCGCGTGCGAACTGCTCGAATTGAATACTTTTTAAGTCACGTAGTAAAAGTTTTTAAACAGAGAGAGAGAGAGAAGGATCGTTGGTACGATGGTAGCTAGTGGAAATACCCCTTTAACGAGATTTTTCAGGCTGATTCTTTTCGCTTACGAGCTGCTCCAAATAAGACGCGGCTCCGGAAGCGTTTCTCGTTTCCCTCCGTCGTCGTCGACGAGTCTCAGCTACGTTAAAAGTCGTCGACGTGATTGCAAACACCATTCACGTCTATTCACACAGCGAGCCTACGAAAACGAGAGATTTTCACCGCGATTTTCGATTCTACCTGAGCTACAATTGCTTCGGAACGTCGATATATTTGGGAAGTCGTTGAAACAGAATCGAGAAATCGTCCAAGAACAGAATTCCCTTTGTACAATTACTTTTTGGAAGCTGGAAGATCCTTGGAAATATGAAATTTTTCAGGGAAACTAATTATTAGGAGAATAATTTCATACAGATTTCGTATGAAAATGAAATTTCCAGGCTTTGAGATTAAATTGTGTCGCTGAAAATTTCCAAGTAATTTTATTTTTAATTACCAATCAATTTACTATCAGAGGTGGAAATTTGAATAAAATTCAAATTCAGAAGAGTCTACTGAAAATAGCAGTAGACGTTTGATATTTCAATTTTTGCGACGCGTTCACGTGAATAATTTGTCTGGTCGTGGACGCGACGGATAGAGAAGAGGAGGATTCCTCTTGAATAAGAGGAGTGAAAGTCTGTGATCGGTAATAAATTAATGGCGAGGCGCCGGCTAAAAAGTTCACGCATCGGCCGTTTAAGACTGCGTCACGCTGATCCCCAGTGGAAATCATTAATCTTGTTAAGGAGCCGCGGGTACATACGGTGTGACGCGTGTTTGTAAAGCGGCCTTGCTGGGATCAACAGCCCCTCGTTTCGGTCGTGCTCGACGTCCTACGAGATTAGTACCGCGCGAAAGAATAAATCAATCAACGCATCCGAGGAAATTCTTGTCAGGTGCCTTGTACAGCATGACAAATTTCTGCGTTCTCCTATTCAATTACCCGAAGAAAGACGAACATCTGTGTTTTTTCTTCTTTTTTTTTAGTTGGCTGTGTTAATTGAGGCTGGACCTGATGTTTGGAAACTGTGTGGAAATATGCAGAAGAATAAATGAATTGTTAAGTAGTAATTTATGGTTGATGAAATTAAGCAGAAAATTTGATCGATTGATTCTTCGGCAGTGGTTTGAATAATTCTTGCAGATTTAACCCTTTTCCTTGTAATAACGAGTCACACTCGTTAAGGTATGACTGATGATTTGGTGAAATTAAAATAATTATACGTTACTTTGATTTTTTTTTTTTTATTTAATATGGTTTCGAAACTGTGAGTGGTTAAGATGAACGTGTGTATGTCAGAAAAAATCGTAAGGTAAAGGGTGGAATAATTTTCATATTAATTCTAGAATTGAAAATTATTAATGTAACTTTCGGAATAATTTCCTTGTTCAAATTAAAAATTTAAAACAATTCCAAATAGCGTCTACTCAATTCACAAATCGTAAAATACACTTCTGCCTCTAAACATCATCTCCACAACAAAATCGTACAAATTTTTCTCAAAAACAACTTCACCAAGCTACCAATCGTCCCCCGATCTCTTCCAAACGTTCATTTCCACCACAGAGAGCCAACACCGTCTAAACAATCAAGCTCAACAGCGAAAAACAACCGACACCATATACACAGTGTATAAAAATTGCCAAAAAAAAAAAAAAAAAAAAAAAAGGAAAAAACGAAGCGCGTATCTGGCAAAACTGGAGCCGCTAATCCGGCCGAAATCGAGCCCGGCACTCGACGATTCCGGTCGAGGCCCGATTGTTTACCGAGATTAATCGATTGGGTAGGCCGCGAGTGGGTGCCTGCGCGCGTTAGAGTAGCGAAGGAAGAAGCGAAATGAAACTCTGCGTAAATCCGCAACCGGGTACTGGCACAGTGGCGCGTCCTCAAGTGGAGGGATGATCGCGAACGAAAGAGGGGGTTTGGGCTCGCACTGCCAAAACTCGCGACCCAGATACCGATCGACCCACCGACACACATTACACGGCCTGGAGAGGGTGCACTGAGGAGATAGACAGATAGATAGATAGATAGATAGAGAGGGAGAGAGAGAGAATCGAGCTCGAACCTTCCCCCTCGCTGCATTACGTACACTGCGTTACAGTAACTCCTCCGTTTTCCTCCCTCTTGCGAAGCACAGTTTCTGTCTCTCCCGCTTTCTTTCTCTCCACCTCGCTATACTTCTTCTACGCTGCTTTTTCCTCTTCGTCCTCCGAGCTTCTGCTTTCAATGACGCATCGTTACGCTGAATTTACCGTCTTGCTGTTTTTCCCCCGCGTTATAAATGGTGCGCGCCTCTACCGAGAGATCTGCCGATTGGGACGACTTCTTTTTCCTTCGATTGTTGGGTTTTTTTCGGGGGTTACTGTTTCTTCCTCTCGCGATGCATTTTGTTTGTTGGAGGACGAATTTTTAAAATTTTTTTTGTGTTTTGTTAATTTTGAATTTGAAGACAGCGATTGAAATGTTTTTTTTTTTCTTTTTTAAGGGATATTGGAATTTTTGGAAATATTGAATGTACTTGGAGATGTGTCGTTGAGGAGACTGAGTTCTTTGTGTTTGGAATTTTAGGATGAATTTTACGGTTTATCGTTTTGTTTATTGAGGATCAACGTTTGTATTAACAACAATTTATTCGAGACGCATATTTTTCCGACGTGAATTCGAGATCGTGTTTTATTTATTTTAAATGAAGAGGGATTTAACCGTTTTTCTTGTTGCTTGTTTAATGTATTTTTTGCATCTTTTCTGTTGTAAATATTGAAATTTTCGGGAATATTAAACGTACGTGTATGGGCTTGTGCCCCCGATGAAGTTGAGTTCTATATGTTTTGATGGAATAAATACTGGAATTATTTATCTGGTTGCAGCACGATGAATTCATTCGACGAATTTTGTGAAATTAAATTGAAGATCTTGCTGCATTCCCCAATAACTCTGCGTGCTTTCTGAATAATTGTGAAACTTTTTTGTAAATTTCAATTTATAGCGCAGAAGAACCAATACATTCGTACCTAACAAAATTTCGTAATCCAAAATTCCTGCATGATTCCAAAAATTTTATACTTCAAACAATCCCGAAATTTCGCGATACTCAAGATACACACTGAAAGAAAGTTTGACTCTAACTCCAGCTATAATTTAACACAAAGCAGCGACTGACTAACTTAAGAAGGATTCCTAATCAAACTCACAGATGAAAATACCCAAAACACAAGAAAACCAGTTCATCCTGCGAGCAATTGTTACCAAAGGAGCTTCAAAATCTCGCGCTAATTACAGAAAAGGGAAAGGAGAGCACACTAGGAACCCGAAAACAAAGAAAACAAGAGAAATCTCCGCTACAATCTCCCTTCGATCCACCCCCCTAATCTTCGTCCCACTTTCCACCCTATTTTTCCTCCTTACCACTCTCCTTCCACCTCTCACTTCTCCCCTAATTTCGCCCCGCTGTCCAGGCCCGCATTTCTCCGCACAGCGGCGCGTTAAAGTTCGCGAGGACGAGTGTGCCGCATCCGTGGTCGCGCGTGCGTAAGCAACGTCCGCGGAGAACACACGCGTGATGAACTCGAAGCTCTTAAAGTTCCGGGGGGCTTGGAAGAGAAGATGTTGCCGTACCGTCGTATTTTGCGAGAGTTAGTTGAAGCGAGAGCATCTTCCGCCCGCATGGCGAACGCGGAAGAAGCTGCTGGTGAGGTCTGTAACGCGAGGATTCGAACGGTGCGTGCCCCGCTCGAAATAGACTCGCGGAAACAGGCAGCTAGTTGGAGAGAGGCTCGGAGACGCGGCGACGAGGCTGTTATACGCAAGCAAGACGCGCTTTCACGCCTTCATGACTCATTCGTATGGTCGTATGTCATGTGTGTATGGTTTTGGCGCTGTTCTCGTTGTCACTGCTCGTGTAATGGGCTGGATTATGTAACTTTGAGGTGAGCGGAATTTTAATTTGGACGCGCGGCGCGCGGTGCTTTCATTTCGAGGAGGGAGAGAGATGGATATTTTGGTTTTGTTGCTTTTCTAGGGGATGGGAATTTTGTTGAGGATTCTTGAGGAGAGAAGTGGATGTTATGATTTTGGAATTTTAATTTGGACGCAGCAATGTGGTTTCCTTTTTTTGAAGGGAGATGGATATTTCGATTTGGTTGTTTTTGAGAGAACGATCCAGTGGTACCATTTTATTTTGCAGAGGGAGGGAAGTGGTTATTCTGATTTTGGAATTTTTAAGAAGATACGAATTTTGTTTTGGTTCCAGTGGTACCATTTTATTTTGCAGAGGGAGGGAAGTGGTTATTCTGATTTTGGAATTTTGCTTTCGATGCAACGGTACGATTTTATTTTTTTCGAGGGAGGGATCTGGATATTTTGATTTTGTGGTTTTCAAGAGGGTGGGAATTTTGTTTCGGATGATTTTGTTTCGTAGCTGAAGGGACCTGGATATTCTGATTCAAGCAAGTTGCATACAATCTAATGTTCTATTTTATAGACGGGAGGGGCTTGAATACTGTGGTCGTGGTAATACTTTGTTCGAATTGATTCTATGAAGAACTGTGCACTTTGTAAGGCGAAATATAAAGTCCTCGATATAGTACCAGTACGTATTTTGTGGGTTAGGGAAATTGAATATCGTGAACGTAGTAATATATTCTTTGAGTAGATCGTATATACTATGACAATTTTTGTTAGATGAAATTGAACATCTCTGAGATAGTACTACGTCTTCTAACTTAAACTAGCTAAATATCATAGACGTAATAATACCAATAACATTCAAAATCTTCAACTTCATACTACATTTTGCACCTTAAAAAACTGGAATATTTCAAACAGCATAATACATACGAAATTCTCCAAATATATTTCACATACAAACTGTAGCAATATATTCTAAACATTTCATTTGATTCATTTCAGACACCGAGCAGAATTCCACAAAATTCTCTACCTTTAAAATATCCGAAACGATTCTTTACACGAGAAGAGTATGAGAATTCTACACGCAGCAGTGCATCGTCCAACAGAATTGCGCATAATTCTTCGGGAGTTAATATCAAATCAAATACCATTATTGCAGAATTATGCCCCGTCTATCAGACAACATTGTAGGCCTTCAACCTACCACCGCGTTTCTCAAGCAGCCTTATCCTATTTATGCAACTCCAACACGTTTTCGTTTGGAACGGCGCGTGTGTACATAGAGAGACAGTGGTAATAAAGTAGGAATGAATAAATGCAATAGAACTGAGGAGGCGGTCAATTAACGGAAGCATTAAGTCGCCCGCTGACACGTTATGATTATCATAAACTAGCCGTATTAACGACGGTGACCGGACAGAGAGGAGGAGGAGAGAGAAAGAGAGGGGAACTTTTAACACCGACCGTACTGTTCGTGGTTAATCAGCCGTCATGGTAAACTTAACCCTTACAAGTTTGTGGGACAATCCGTTTATGCATATTACTGCTCTAAATGTGGCGCTTGGTTATACGACTTCGTATCTCATAAAATTTAATGCTGTTACGCAGGCAGATCTAGCCGATGTGAGTCTGTATCGTTGCACCCTGTGCAATCTTTCGTTGCGGTAAATCTTTGTTTTTCATTTTTGTCGATTTTCTTCGTTTGAATATTTTTGTGATTTTGCTTGAAAAAATTTTGAAAGGTAAATCAAGATTTTCTCTACGAATGGGAATATTCTTGTTTGCTCATCTTTCTTCGTCTGAATATTTCAGCAATTTTCCTCGGAAAAGTTCTGAAAGGGAAATCAAGATTTCTAATTCTTATCTGTTTTCCTTTTTTCGTCTGAATATTTTTCAAATTTTCCTTGGAAAAGTTCTGACGGAGAAATCACGAGTTCCACCACGAATGGGAATATTCTTGTTTCGTCCGAATATTTTAGCAATTTCCCTTGGAAAAGTTCTGAAAGAGAGATTAAGATTTCCACTGCGAATGGGAATATTCTTGTTTTTCTTTTCTCGTCTGAATATTTCAGCAATTGTCCTCGGAAATGTTCTGAAAGAGAAATGACCGATTCCCACTACGAATGGGAATATTCCTGTTCGGAGGGGAGAGATTCGCGGTTAGGAGATCGGAGGAAGAGTCTCGGAGCATAAAATCGAGTGTTTGTCGATGGCCAGCCACGACCAACCCCCGCACGTCGGTCTAGAATGTAAAATTCCCGGGGTATCGGTGGCGATCCAGCGGGGAAAACCGCAAACACGGGCTTCGTGTAGCACGAAATCGCTGACGTGATTGGTCAATGTGCCAAGATTGGCCCGGACTAGGTCAGTGTTGTGGAACACGGGGATACGTGCGCGACGAATCGCGATTTGTGAGCCCACCGGAAAAGAAATGGTATCTAAACAGTCGATCCATACCAATTCTTTCGATATTCGAACATTTTACCAATGTATTTTCATCCCTGTGATGTGTTTTCGAAACGAAGAGTTGGGGAGTAGCTTAACACGTTTGATACCACCGACGCAGCGTGTGCGGTACACAATGTATCACCCAGCATTTTGTCGATTTTCTAACAACGACGTACCTATGTGATATTTTCTTTTAAATTTTTATATTTCTCACAGCAAAAAATGTGAAAATACAGTGCATGCATAATTAATGCATAATATTCTAACAAGAAAAAGAGAAATATCGTCGTATGGTGATATCTATAATATTTGATTCCGCTGAAAGTGTCTATTCTTTTTAACCTTTACTATTGGAGCCTTTTGGTGCCACGTGTACCATTTTATTTGTTACATAGTGCATTTTATAGTTTCAATATTTACTTTACGAATAAATAAATTTCAAGATCAAACATATATCATTTTTACATATTTACCAAACTGGTAATGACACTTGCTCAAAAACCGCACGACACAGAACGTGTTAATACTTAATTTCACCCTTCACGCACTTCTACCCTAATTTAACAAACCGAATTTTAAAACGACTCAGCAAAAATAACAAATTTTGCAGCCTTGTTTAAAAATTTACCGTAAGTCACCCACGTTACGAAATACACCGTCTTCCCAACAATTGCACGACAGTCAGGTACAACAGGTCTGTAACTCACACCGATCCATCAAACATCCCCAAACCTCCAAGCACAATTGTTTCCCGCGTATCCTTCTTCGTTTCACGGCGAGAATTTGGAAATTCACAGGAACGATAAGACCGTGTCGAGATTTGCTCGACGACAGCCACGGTATAACAGTCGTTGGAGGAAAATTTAGGGCACGCTCAGTAAATTTAGCTTCTTATGCACGACGTGGCGCGGATACGTGACGCTTTAAAACGCCGCGACTCCTCGGCGAACAGTGGGTGGATGTGTGCGTCGCGACGCTCGGTCCCACGACGTTATCCCGCCTTAACAATCTGTCGATAATAGGCCTGTGGAGGGTCATCGAGCCGTCGGAGCTGAGAAGAGAGAGAGAGAGAGAGAAAGAGAGGAGAAAGGAAATCGTGGATTGGCCTGGGTGCCAAGATCCAGCGCAGCTGGGTCAGGACGTCGAGAGGGTTGCTCCCGTTAACGTTCCAACGACGCCGGAAAGGGACACGGTGAAACAGCTGGAGGAAGAACGACGGAGAAGTTTGCCACGTTTTCTACGTGCTTCGGCCGTGTTCATAATTTTCTCCGACTTCCCTCGGGCCTCCCTTCTCGCTGCTCTGGCGTCGTGCGGCGTCGCGACCAACAGAATCTCCAAGTAGCCAAGCACCAGCGTGCCAAGAACGTATCTGGAAGAGTAGCTGCTGCTTGTATTATGCGAGGAGTTAATGAATTTTTTTTTAGATTTATTCGACCAAGGTGGAGTCGGTTTGTGAGTCGTCGATGAAGTCACTTTTGCCGTGGAGTGGTAGTTTGTCGGGGTTTTAATTTACCGACTTGGTTTGCGGTCTGACGAGCGCTTTTGTTTTGCACGGAGAACGCAGCGTGTTTTCCTTTTGTCTGTGCGAATAAAGTATTGTTTGCGCAATTTATTGCAACGTAATTCCTGATAAAAATGAAGATTGTGAGCGTTAGCTTGTTGCTGAAATCTTTAGAGTAGTGGTTACTAAATTTATTGTGTTATATTTTTGAAAAATTGAGGAATTTATGCTTGTATTTTGCGGAGAACCCCAAGGAAAATTTTCGTGAAATAGATTTTTATGAAATTTTATCAAAAGACACCTTATCTCGTGGAATTCACTTGGGGAAACGCTGCTCTAGAGTAACAAAGGATTCCTCAACCCTTTCGCTTCGAAGAGCGTATACACGTCCTCGAAGAGTAGAAAAAGAATTTCTAATTGATGTAACAAACTTCGTCACAAAGTTTATAGAACAGAAAACGCAATGGTGCATGGTAAGCACTCCGTATGTCAGCGTCGAGTCGTCAACGACGCGTTTCGTCCGCAACGAGCACATTTTGTCACAACTGCGCCGGAGCGAAAGGGTTAAGTACTGTTCTGGTAGATTTACTTTCTTTGGACTCGTCAAACGTCGAACCCAGGCGGCGAGAAGCTTCCATCGAGAAGAAATTCCTGAATTTTTCTAATTTTCCCAACTTGACATTCTACAATTCTCCACATTCTGAAAATCTCTTGAACTTTCACCTATGTTGACTAATTTTCTTTTTCGCTCTTCTCTCTGATAGCACAAGATTTTCGATCCTCGAAAAATCAACACGAATCCAGCTAATTCCTCTACACTCTGCATTTTCCATTTCCAAGTCCACTCTTATGTAACCACAAATCTAACTGAGTTGAAATCGAAAAAACGGTGCATTCTACAACACTGGCGCCCTGTTGACGGTCTCGCGTCACGTCAAACAACAAATCACGACGATTAAAGCGCGAGAAACCCGTTCGAGCGAGGAAACAGTTTTGTTTATCCTCTCGTTGGCGGTCCGATTGAATTATGCGGTCGCGTTATCGTTGCGTTTTGTAATTGAAAGGAAAGCGATACAGTGTATCGTTTCTAATTAAGATAAACAACCACCCAGCACGATTGCTGATAAAGGGTGAAAGTGTCGGCCGCGATTCCTTGGTTCAACGATTGCTGATTATTCGTGTATGGTGGTTGGGTTATGGGAAGGGGGAATTGTAAAACGCGACGACGAGTCACGGAAGACTCTGCAAGTCTTTGTCGCCTTTGTCGTTTGGACAAATTCGACTAGATAATCGGTGACACGGTGAAAGCGGCCAATTATGACCGATAACGACGACACGGTGAATTGGCAACAGTTGCGATTTTTCCAAGGAATCTCGAAGGAGAGGAGAAAGTGCGACTGTTGGCGTTAATTATAACCGACGGCGACGAGATTTGATTTACGAGCGGCGATTGTCTCTGACATAACTGGGTTGATTAGTAGCCTCAAAAGACACCGTCTCTTCGACGTTGTGTTCGGCAGGAAAGAGCTTGCGTTTTGTGTCCAATTGTGTCGATAGACTGTTCGTGTACAATGAAAATCTGGGAAATTTTTATATACACTCGTTTTGGAAATGTTAACGATCTTTTGCAATTTTCTCGAAAAGTCTGAAAAATGTTCGTATACACTCATTTTGGAAATGTTAACGAACTTTTGTAATTTTCTCGAAAAATCTGGGAAATTTTCTTTAGAGTCTCTCTTCTAGAGTCTGATCCTCTGAAAATTCATTGTTTGGGTGGGTCGTGAATCCATGTGCCATCTATAATCTCAATTATTTCAAATATTTCAGAATGTCCGTTTTTTATTGCTCCGATTCACTAATCACCCAGCACTCGATATTTCCGTAAATTAATAAATAGTCTCAAACTTTTAGCTGACAACGCATGTAATTTATTCTTCCACAGTATCATCCGCTCTGGATGACATTCGACTCGAAGAAATTCTATTATAGAGAAGGTGTAAGGGGTGAAAAGAGCAGCATCGTCGTCGAATAAAACCTTAACACTCGGTAGGAATGGTCCCGTGGACTCGATCAAACTTTCTCTGGAGGATCAATTAGATTAAAGGAGAAGGTTAGAGAGAGAGGTCGGCCGGTCGTTATCGTTTTCACGACGAGGCGAGAACGAGGAAGTTCTGAAATCGTTTCGAGTCCAATTAAATCCAGACAATGTCCAGATTACTGGCTCCCACGAGCACTCGTTACTCCATTTTGTTAAGAGAGAAAGAAGAAACCCGGTTCTCTTCTTATCGAACAGAAAGACTACTCTCTTTCGATCGACTTGTTTAATCGAGCTTCTATTTTTCTATTTTTTCTATTTTTTTTTTGAAAATTTTTCTATTCTCCCCTTGAGAAAAGGGGAAACAAATAGCGAGCAACTGGACATAGCGAAATAATGGGAAAGCAAAAACGGGAGTTCGATGGGAAAACGCAAAATCCGATAAATTCCGAGAGCAGCCATCGCGGTTTCCCGAGTTTCCATGCCCTGAACGAGTCGCTCGTTCAAACAGATCTAATCGACGATTTGCTTTATAATCGGTGTGCTTCGCACCTTCGACGAAAATTTCCTCCTATTAATATTCGTAATATGAAGAAATTTTGTTCGACAAATTTAGAAGAAGTAGGCTGTTCTAAGAGTACTGTGGATCTGGCAGTGTGAAACTTTTTAAATTGCAAAAATTTTATAAATTCAGGCCATTTAAAGTTAACGCGAGGTCGGTTTTTTAATTTTGAAGATGGAAATTTTTTTTTTGAAAAGCGAACTGAAAAACTGCATGAAAAATATATCATCGATTAACACTAAGTGCAAATATTATTATTTCTGTATGGAACTTGGGCTTCTGAAATTACTTAATGTAGTATATTTTCCCATTCATACTCATATGTGACAAAATCACATTTCTGTGCAATTCAATACTCTAACGCAATTCACTGCTTATTTATATTGTTTAAACATAATTATTCTTTTCAATAAAACACACTCCAAGTGACAGACAAAAAATCACCCAAAACACGCCAAGCAACGAACGTCAACCACCATCCACACACCCCTCAAATCCCAAAGAAACCAAATTATCCTAAAAAAAAAAAAGAAAAAAAAGAAGAAAGAAATTACATTTGAATGACAGGAAGGAGAATCCTAGCGAGACTTCTTTCCACCCAACGACAGTCCTAAATACCACTGGCCCTCACGGCGAGAATTCAATCAACCCGGTACCACAATGGCGGCCAATGCGATGATTTTTCCAATCTCGACTGCGAGTGGGAGGAAGGGGTTAGGTCGCGTTCGCCGTATTATGCGAGGGCGCATCGTCCATTGTCCACGAGGGGTCGTTATCATCTCCATTGGACGCGGGGAATAAGAGTCCTTTGAAAGGTGAGGCCGGGAGAGTAGAAAAGGTGGCCGAGGATGCGTCGTCGAAGTAACGAGCTCTATACACATCGCCGCGCCGGTGGAACGGGGTTAGGCTCTGTGCCGCGAACGTAACGCGTGATTTATGAAACAATTTCCCGTATCCCACGAGGGCTCATCTCTGTCTACCACACACGAAACTTATCCACCTTTCCGAGGGGTCAGAGGCTCTCAACGAGGCTCAGAGACCTTGCGAAATACCTTTTCAGAAATAATACTCGCCGCGAGTGGAACAGTTAGGTCTACCTATACTTTTGAAGGAATTTTTGGGATTATTTGGGCGTTTGAAGATAGGTTGGAATTTCGAGGAAATTTAAGGCGATTTTGAAGAATTTTTTGGGGGTGAAATGTGACGAATGGAGGTGTACAGAATTGCGATAAAAGTGTGCTGGAATTTTCAGAAAACGACACGTTTGTGAATTTTTTATCGGGCAAATCTGACGAATGGAAATCCATGAAATTGCGAATCCGCTGAAGGATGGTAGATTTTTCAGGAAAATGATGGAAGTTTGACACTTTTGACGAATTTTTATCACTCTAATCTAAGGAATGGATTGTTCTCGATTTGTACAATGTTAACGAAAAATTGTCGGTATCAAATTTTCTTCAATTCTCCTCCTTTTTTCTTTCCAATAATAACACGAAGTGGACAAATTTAGATATTTCTATCTGATGACATTTCACACTCGTCTAGCGAGTAATGGGAAAAATTGGCCCATCAAAGTGCCATTTAATAATCGGCAGAGGGAATATTTTCACGGCTAATTTCGCCGATAAATTACACGAGAGATACGGGGGAATCCATGTGTCTCTGCTAATGGGACAACTCCTCTATCTACACTGATTGCATTACGGATTAATCAGAAGGCGCTTATGCCGTTTACGTAACGGAACATTTATAGGTGTGAATGAATGCTAGGTATGCACACACGGTCGATTAGCCTTCGATTCGTCGTGATAAAATATTAGAGAAAGCTCGTGTATTCGGAAAATGCTAAAGGACACCGTTGAAAATTTTCTAAATTAAGCAATTACACCTGGTATAAGTGAAAAAGTTATTGCAGAGAGAGAGAGAGAGAGAGAGAGATGTATTCAGTGGATCAATTCTCGGTGTGAGTGACGAGTTGGATGGAGATAGCAACGACCCCGCAAAACCAGTGTTTGCACGAAGGAAACGAATGGTAGATTGGCGTAGGTGGACGGTGGCGTACTTACACGACAAATATTTCACGAGGAACCTCGAATTTAATACGGTAGGCTTTGAACTTGCGAATATAGTCGGCCCCCGGTGTGTCAACAACCTCGTTCAGAACGCGGTCCTACTAGTCTCTCTCTCTCTCCGCAGATGTATGCGGTTGCAAAACAAGATTTCCTTGTTTAAGCCGCGATCAAATGCTCCGTGGCGATTCGACCACACCGAAACTGTTCTTTGTTGCGTTGCTTCGCGGTTGCTTCTTTTGGGAGACAAAGGAGAGATCGGAGGAGGCTGTTGTTGATTATTGATGGATTTTTTTTCCTTTTTAGAGTGACAGTGTTAGCCCTTTCGTTTCTAGAAATTGGAAAAATTCTTCGGGAGAGAAAAAAGTAGGCTTACTTTAACACTAATTTTAGGTAACAACGCAAGATTGTCAGGGAACTTTGTCGTATTGTACGTTGGTGACAAAGAAGTAAATTGAATTCGCGAAAATTGCAATTCTGAAACTTTGTCATTTTTTTGTTTTTAGAAATTTCGACGATAGGAAACATTATTGATTATTGATTATAGGAAATATTGAATAATGTGGCAACGAAAGGGGTAATAAAGTTGCAATTCATTCTTCAACCCCAAAAGGGCAAGAGTGACCCTGATTTTTCTTTAACCCTAGTGCGTTCTTCGTTTTCACTGCACACTTAAGACTTTTGGGTCAAAAAGGACCTAAGACCTTATGTGTGATAATTTTTGTTTCTAACGCGACATACGAATCTAGACAATAAACGTTTAAAATAATGTTAAGGAACGTAAACGTGATTACTAAAAATATAAAAAGGCGGTGGGTCAAAAAAGACCCGAACACCGCTCTAGGGTTAAAAATAATTTTTGTTTCTAACGCGACATACGAATCTAGACAATAAACGTTTAAAATAATGTTAAGGAACGTAAACTTGATTACTAAAAATATAAAAAGGCGGTGGGTCAAAAAAGACCCGAACACCGCTCTAGGGTTAAATCTATTTTTTTAATACCCTTAACACTTGGAGAGCAGCCAAAATTTTCCTTTGAATTCATCTTGCAAGTGAAACTTAGTAAAAATTAGAAAAGCTAAAATTGCAATTCTTTTAATACCCCTTAACCCTTGGGAAACAATCAGAACTTTCGTTTGAATTTTCGAGCAGGCGAATGCCATCGATTTCAGAACGAAAGAGCATAGAGAGAGAGAGAGAGAAAGAGAGAGAGACTAGTGGACAGGAATAATATTAGAATGTCGGTAGTACAGTTTTACTAATACCACCGTTGCGAATAGGAATAGACGACGGTCGACTCCACTCTTCCAATAACAGTTTCTATTTCCAGCGAGACGAGCGGGTTCGCGGAGCGGGGCCAGAACTTTTTCGCGACTCCATTTATTTCTAAATCGCTCAGTGTCAAGCTATTTCCTGCGCGAAACGAAATTTACGCCCCCGGGGAAAATGGAGTTCGCGGTGTCGCTGAAAATTTCTCGTCCCCCAACTCTCATCCCTGACTCATCCACTCGATGATTGCGTTCCCTCCTCTCTCTCTCTCTAACCGTCGTTCGAGGCCCATCGCAAAACCGACCGTGCACCGACTCACCTGATTTATCGCTTGTTTAACCAGTATCTGTTACACACACACACGTGCATAAACGCGTAAACGTAAATGTGACCCGTCGTTATCGAAAGGATGAAAAAGGAAAAGCAAACGGTCTCTCGTTTGGACCACGTCACGGGCGAATTATCTGCGATAAGTGGTGAATTAGTGGTGGAAATAATGGATTATTGTTGTTGGAGTGACTGCGCGTGACGAATAGAATTTTTCTGGTCTGTGGAATTTTTGAAGATGCGTGTTTGGCGTCTGTAGAGAATGACAGGGAATAACGGGAAGACTGTAGACTCAGAAGAGGAGGGAGCAGAATTTTTTAAGTCTGAAAAAGTGTGTTTTTTAGGGGGGAAAAATTAGAGTGGCTGTAAGAGAGAATATTTGATAGCTTCAGAGAGAATGACTGTTCGTTGGAACATAGAATAGTGAAGAATCGCGACTGTAATTCATAAGAGTAGGGAATTTTTAGAATTTTTGAAGGTTGAAAAAGTGTATTTTTTCGGGAGGAAAAATTAGAGTGGCTGTAAGAGAGAATATTTGATATCCACAGGGGATGATAGTTCGTTGGAGCATACAATTTTCGAGCTCCATCGTGATTATTGTGACTGTAAGCTCAGAAAGGATTGACCAGAATTTTTTAAATTTGCAAAAGTACCTTTCCCCATAGGAGAAATCAGAGCGACTGTAAGAGAGGACATTTAAACTCCACAGAGAATGATACTTCACCAAACTACAAAATTTCCAAGTTCCATCCTGAAAAATTCTAACAATAACTTCACAGAGAAGTATCTACAATTTCAGAATTTTCCAAAATTCCATTTTTCACAGAAAGAAACTCATACTAAACAACACTTCATAAAAACACAAAATTTCCAAGCTCAGCTTCCAACAAAATCGTTTCCGCTCTAAATCTTTCGGTGCACCATTTGAACAAAGATCAAAGAGGGAGAGAGCCTAAGCTTTAAAAAAGGACAAAAACAGCAACCTTGAGTACCCGTCGAGGGGGGCGAATATTAACAGCGTTAAACGCATAATAATTGCACGATTGCAGTGTACAGTGTGGCGGAGGAGGGTCGTGACGGAGGTCCCTTTACAGACAATTTCAATTTATTTGCCCGGGAGCGGGACGGAAATTAAAATCGATCATTGCCCGGCCGTATCTGTCGTTGGATCGTTTCTGCCCCGTCTCTCCGCCGCCTCAGTCTTCATCTTGCTGCCATCGAGACGCCAAAGAGATTGCTCGACGCTCTGAAACCCACCTAAATAAATAATCACGGTGAAATTCAATCGACGGGGTTATTCGGGTCACTCGACCTTCCCTTGGATCGATCGGCCCGTTTTACGACCGGAACCACCGCTGGAATTGCACGTCCACTTTCGTTTCGCCGCTAGACGGAGACGCGTCTAATATCCTGGCCTCTGGAACCACCGAAAGGGAGACTCGCTCTCTCGCTCCTGTCCTCGCATCGTTCTCTTCCGGGTTGCTGTTTCATTTTCATCCCGGAAACAACGTCACATTAACTGACTTTTTCTTTCTTGTTGCTGATTCAGAGGTCGAGATTTGACGACAGATTTTTTGGTTAAGAATTTGCGAGTTTGGGTTTGGGTATTTACGTGGAAGTGAGGTTATGGTGACGATTTCAAACTCTTCAGGGAGGTTTTTTTGAAGTTGGAAGGGATAGTCTAATTTTTGAGGCAGTTACGTTTATATTTATGTTAAATTATGTTTTTCATATTTTCTCTGTCACAAATATAGGAATTTTCCTCGAAATATGTGTCAGTGTTTTTGAAGAGGTCTGAAAGAAAATCTGCGACTTGCTGATTTTTCTAAATTTCTAGTAATAGTAAATACAACGATCCCTTATTAACAATTTAATGTTAATTATTATTCCCCAATGTCTCGTTTCCAAGACACGAAGCACAGCATCCACTTACAAGCGGGCAAAATTATGCAGAAACAATTAAACCCGTCTGAATGTCCCAGGATAGACGTCTGCGTCTCGAACGACAACCCTACTGCATATGCATAGCGGATGTTCCTTGGGAGAGGACGCGGAGAACCGAGCGGATTTCCACGGGAGGAAAAGGGTGAATAAAAATGATCGTCGGGGGTGGAATTGAACCGGAGGATCAAAGAGGATCCCGTGACAAAGAGCAGCGTAATAGCGCGACCCCCATAAAAAAATCGATCGACGTACACCACGCTTTCGGATAATCCGATGGCATCCTACCTAGCTCTATGCATATAAAACGCGAGAATTTTTCTCACTGAAATTTTAAGCGTTACTCAGAATTTCATCGTCAGAAATTTCTTTTTAGTTTACGAAGGAATGATTTGAGTTATAAATACAATTGGAAAGTGACAGAAGCTTAAGAAATTCCTTAAAAACTTTTATTATTAATTCTACAATTCCTCCACAATTCCTTTTTGTTTAATATTCACAGCATTTGTGAACTTTTTATTAACTTTTCGTTCGAATTATACTATGTATAAACAATTACTATTTATAAATTTAATTAGGAATAATTTTGAGATATACTATACTACTACTTACTATAATTTTTGCTTAATAGTGCTAATACACTACTTACTGTAATACTAATTAGAGAGAATTATTAATAAATTGTAAGAAAATACAACGAAGAAGGAAATTTTTTCTGACGGTCACCCATCTTTTATGGGAACGCGACCTAGGGTGCTGCACTTGAAGATCGACGAGGACTTCAGGTTACCACCAACCCATCAGGGTCCCCATTAACAACACCAAAAATTTAGCTATTAACACATCATTATCTTTGTATGTTAATTAGAAGATCAGTTCAGCAAGTAAAACTGCGATATTATTTTAATTAGAGGATCAAAGAGATTTTCGTTCTCTCTGTGGCATCCTTGTTCGATGCGTTTTCGAAGAGCCAGCTGATCGAGCACCAAGCCAGGGTACTAGCGCTGAAATTCCATCGAAATATACGTAGCTGGACGTTTCAATTGCGATTTACTCGGTTTAGAGGGGAACAGAGAGAGTCGGAGAGGGAATGGAGGCAAGAAGGAACAAAGAGAAGAGCGGATAAAAGGGAAGTCCAGGCCGGGGAATGGGACACCACGGCGTGACCGAATTAATTATCGGTTTTTGCAGCTCTCCCCTTGGTTTTTTGTCCCTCGGTATCGCTCCACGCTCCCTCTCTGCGTTCTTCCGTTTCCTATGACTCCTTCCCCTCTCTCTCTCTCTCCCTCTCTCTCTCTCTCTCTCTCTCTCTCGCCCTTCTGTTTTTCTCGTATCTCCCTCTCACTCTTTAACCCTTTCGCCCCTCTCTCACTTTCTCCTTTTGTCTCTCCCTGGCTCTCCTCCTTTCCCCTTCTGTCTTTCTCTCTCCCTTTCTGTCTTTCTCATCCCTAACTCTCGCTCCTCTCTTTTTCTCCTCGCGTCTTTCTCGTCTCATTTCTGTCTCTCTCTCGCTCTCCCTCTGCCCGTTCTGAAGGGATGAAGTCGCGTTTAACCTGTGGAAAAAGAGACGGAGAAGGACAATGTATCACAAAGCAAACGCTCTCCGTCCCTTCTAACCTCGTCTAACTCTTTCATTCTTCCTGTTCTCCATCCTCTGTCACACTGATCCCTTTTCCTTTGTCCTCCCTCCTCGCTGTCTTTCCTTCTCTACTACCCAGGTTGCTCGTCCCAAATTTCTGAGGTTACGGACGCGAGTATTTTTTGTCCTCTTTTCACTCCATTGGCTCACTTTTTCACTTACGTACTCCCGTTTTCTTATGGATTCTTCGGATGTCCATTGGGCGACGCGATAAGCTGTTCGGCGAAGAAATCGTTATCAACGGAGGGACGTAAAAAGTACGTGGTCGGACGCGGTGGAAGCATGACCTGTCCTGACTGCGCGGTTTTTGGGTTAGGTCTCTTAAATATAAATCACCGGGAAGCTTTACTTCGACGATGGTGACATTGCGCCATGAAATGGACCTGACCTAATCATCCTTGATTTAACATCCTCACGTTGTGTATTAGTTGAAATACAATGACAATTAATAGTCTAAATTCAGTTAACGAGCTCTTCATAAAATTTAACCAAAAGAATAATTAATTACAATAAATTAACGGTCCCAATTTAGCCACGAAGAACTTGAAAATTATCAAACAGACATTGGACATTTCATTTTCATTTGATTTCATATTGGACGTTAAACATTGCACATTTCCCAAAATTGACCAGAAGCTAGAATAACACTCTTTGAAAAATCGAACAATACACAAACCAACCCTCAATTCCAGCATAAACCCAAAAAATCCGAACAATCACCGCACAATTGGACCACGATTAAGTGGTCCAAGTATCATCCACCGATTACAAAATCCAGCAATCCGGTAACAAGAAGAAGGAGCAAAAAGTACAATTAGAACGTCGTTGCACGGCCGTGTATACTCTTGTACGCATTAATTACGAGGGGCGACCGGGGTAGAGGAGGTTGGCGAGGGGGTGAGAATTAGAGGGAAAGAAAAGGATCGTTCTATGCGGCGGAAACGGGTGAAAAAGCGGGGGCGAAGCGTGAACAAAAGGAAGGCAGAAAATAGGGGGTGGAAGAGAGAGAGAGAGAGAGAGTGGGTGGCGTAGAAACCGGAGAGAAAAATGGCTGGCGTTCGTGGCAACGTCCCTCGTGTATCTGACACGTGTTTTAACGCGTATCGTTCGACGTGGCCGCATCTGGGTCACGCCATTCCGCCGCGTTTTCCCAAGTCCTTCGCGCGCGCTCTGCACTGCGGCGTTTTTACGGCCACTGCGGCGCACCACGGTCGCAGGATCGCGACGCCAAACCGGTCATCCGACTCGCTTCGCCTCGCCTCTGTCTGCTCGAAAGAAGGACGCGTGGACAAGGTGGAGGAGGAGGAGGAGTGGTGTGCTGGAAAATGTAAAACAAACGCAAGTCCTGGACAACCGCGAGCAGATTCCACCCCCCGATTTTAACTCGTGAATACTAGTCCCGGTGAAATGCTAAAAATTTCAATTCGACGGCACGAGGAAGGGAACAAAGGACCCGGGAGATGAAAGGATCGTTTCGTTTTCGAGGCAATTTATCGTGGAACGGAGGATGGGGTAATGTGGTATGGGGATGTCGAAGGATTTTTTTAGGGCTGATTTTGGGACATGGAGTGGAAGGAAGTGAGGTTTTTTTTTTCTATGCGGCGGAAACGGGTGAAAAAGCGGGGGCGAAGCGTGAACAAAAGAAAGGCAGAAAATAGGGGGTGGAAGAGAGAGAGAGAGAGAGTGGGTGGCGTAGAAGCCGGAGAGAAAAATGGCTGGCGTTCGTGGCAACGTCCCTCGTGTATCTGACACGTGTTTTAACGCGTATCGTTCGACGTGGCCGCATCTGGGTCACGCCATTCCGCCGCGTTTTCCCAAGTCCTTCGCGCGCGCTCTGCACTGCGGCGTTTTTACGGCCACTGCGGCGCACCACGGTCGCAGGATCGCGACGCCAAACCGGTCATCCGACTCGCTTCACCTCGCCTCTGTCTGCTCGAAAGAAGGACGCCTGGACAAGGTGGAGGAGGAGGAGGAGTGGTGTGCTGGAAAATGTAAAACAAACGCAAGTCCTGGACAACCGCGAGCAGATTCCACCCCCCGATTTTAACTCGTGAATACTAGTCCCGGTGAAATGCTAAAAATTTCAATTCGACGGCACGAGGAAGGGAACAAAGGACCCGGGAGATGAAAGGATCGTTTCGTTTTCGAGGCAATTTATCGTGGAACGGAGGATGGGGTAATGTGGTATGGGGATGTCGAAGGATTTTTTTAGGGCTGATTTTGGGACATGGAGTGGAAGGAAGTGAGGTTTTTTTTTTTAGTTTGCTTGGGGGTTTTGTGTGGAGGTTGGTTGATGACACTTTGCATTGCTAGTTAAATGGCTTGAGACACTTTGAGAAGTGACTGAGGAATGTTTTTATTACTCTACAGCAGAGTTTTCCGAGGTGTTTTAGTAAAATTGAATGGAAATTTCGTTTAGAAATAATTTTAATTTGAGATTGCTCTGTGATATAAAAAAATTTGTCGAAGGTTTGATAACACTTTGCACTGCAAGTTAAATGGCTTGAGACACTTTGAGAAATGACTGAGGAATGTTTTTATTACTCTACAGCAGAGTTTTCCGAGGTGTTTTAGTAAAATTGAACGAGAATTTAGTTTAGAAATAATTTTAACTTTAATTTCAGATTACTGTGGGATGTTAACTTGAAATTTATAAAAAATTGTAAATTGGCAAGTCGAAATTTTTGACCGACAGTGCATGTGAGTTTATTTTATCAGCGTTTGAAATATTGACGATATTTATTTGGAATTTTCTTTTTGTAAAAGGAGATACTGTCACGATATTTCTGCACGTTACACAGATACGTTGGTATTTCTAGCATATACCGTTACATTTGTATTTTTTCGAGAAAGGAATTTAATTTGCGCTGTCACGGAATATTTCAGTCCACCTCGTTTCGTTCTGTATCACTGAACGGCTGGCAAGATTGCAACAAA
>NW_017100262.1:2813547-2818117 GCF_001263275.1 Habropoda laboriosa
TACAATTAAGTAAATTATCTTAAACATTTCTAAGGTGAATACTAAATAGATATCTACCTTGTATTAAATTTTACATTAATGCATAAATGTCACACTGGTGAAAAACAGACGACTCAACCCACAAATTACAAAAATTCTTCTTTACTTTATACAGAATTTAAAAAAAAAAGAAAAACAATATAATCACATTTTTACCAAACGACAAAAATCCATCATTTCAACTTTAAATTTACTTACAATTTACCTAATTAAACCCTCCCACGATTTCCAAAAATCCTTCCAATTTCACGATTCCAAAAGACACACACTTCCAAGGACTACCCATCTAAAAATGATAAATTTCCCGGTAGAAAGCCTCGCAGCGGGTAAGTACGGAACGAAGGAAGGTACAACAAAGCTGTCAGACGGTGGACGCGAATGGTCCCGGTTCGAAACGAGGAGGAACCCGCGGCGAGATAATCGTTTTGTCCCGCGAGAGAGCGCCGTCGACGACAAAGGAACGGATTAATTTCCGCGGAGAGCTCCATAACGAGAGGAGTCGATTAATTAGTAACGGGCAGCGAAGTAGGTGGAGAACTGATCGAGGGAGAGAGAGAGGGGAAAGAAGAACGAGCCGCGTGGATGTCGCGGGGACGGAATTAATTATCCGGCTGGTGAGGCGCGGTTAAACTCGTGTTAAAGCCGCGAGACAATCCGACCTCGTGTCTATTGTTCGCCGCCCTGCCCGATCGGATATCGTAGTTTCTCCACTCGATACGAGTTCTACGTATGCCTTAATGCGTTTTATGTGTCCTGCGAGGGATATAGAGAACGGTGGACAAAAGGAATTTGTTGGATCGTAATGCGGATTTTTAAACAGCTTTTCTTTTTTTCGTTTTAGTAAGATTTTTTTGGAGAGTGTTGGATCAGCTTTTGGTGCAGCACATTTCTGGCAAATTTAACTATTAACGGAATGAATTTTTTTTCTTTTTTTTTTGCCACTTTTGGGTTGTACGAAATGAAAGAGGTTAAGTCTAATCACTGTGTGTAATTATAACGATTAATTAAAGGAAAGTCTAGTCAATGTATCTTTCTTCAATTTTCACGTTTTAATTGGAATTAAGAGTATC
This sequence comes from Habropoda laboriosa, assembly GCF_001263275.1. Taxonomy (NCBI): domain Eukaryota; kingdom Metazoa; phylum Arthropoda; class Insecta; order Hymenoptera; family Apidae; genus Habropoda; species Habropoda laboriosa. Next base: position 2,814,657 of record NW_017100262.1, read on the forward strand.
GATTTGTACCGGAATAACGCATTATATTTTGTATTTTGTGTTATAAATATTGGGTAAAATTTGGAAAATAGGGAGAAAGGAAGGAAAGATCGAAAATGCCTTATTGCACACTCGAAGATGAAGACAAATATCTAATATTGTACACGCCTCTCGAAATAGGTTGTAGAAAGTTGTGTATTAAAGGATCAACGGTTGCATAAGGAAATTTCTAGCGTGGAACGTAACAATGCTCGAACAAGTATTAACCCTTTACATCAGCACGCGAGTTGAAACTTAAATACCACGTGTCTATATTTAACAACTTCATTTCAATTTCGTCGCAACAATTATCCAACTAAAATTCTAACCAATTTTTCTTCTCACCAAGGAAGAAAAATTGGAAGAAATTAAAAATAAATTCAAGTAGTAATTTGTAACACGAAATATATGCAATGAACTTAAAGAATCAGTGCTACATTAAAGACGTCGAATCACACAAAGAAACATCGCAAACTCCACGTAAAGAACGGGCACAATACTCGAAGAATAAACGTTCGTTCCACGTAAACACGTAGTAGCACGTGAATTAATTGCAGTCCATTCACCCCGGCCTCCGGAACACGGTAATACATTAAGAGCATTAAATTGCGATTCACAAGCAACGATACCCCAGAAGCACAAAGGGAACCCTTTCTGCATTAAAAACCGTGGGGCGCCTCGCGTCATCCATCGCGAACTCTCTCTCTCTCTATTAATTATTTCCGGGGAAACGTTTGAACAATCTCCCGCATCCAGGCCTGGTTTCCGGGCTTTTGCCTTACGATTCCAGGAATTTAATGAACCGAAACACGGGGATTCAAATGGTATCGCGCAACGATGCTACTTTATACTCCCTTTAAAAAACAAGAAGAGAGAAATATCGCGAAACAAAGAAACATAATTGAAGGGAGAATAATTTCGATAAATGACACGAGGGAACGATCGAGTTTTCGCTACGCAGAAAATATGTGTACGCGATTTTTTTATCATTCCATTCGTTCTTTTTCCCTGTTTTTTCACCAACAATGGATAAATAAAGCTACGCGATCCAGCGACCCGGTTTTTTAATAATTGCACCACGCTGGGCATCCCAGCGGGGCTGAACGTCGCGGTTGAGAATACACGAAAATGAATAAAAATTAATTTCCGCGGCGAATGAGAAACGTTTCATTTTTTTTTCCCGCGGAATTTCAGGGATGGAAATATCGACGTTTGTAACGGAGATTGCAGTACGCCCACTGTTTCGCGGGTAAATGTGAATTCGAGCGACGATTACGTGTCGCCGGGTTTAATTCGCCACGACGACGATCACCACTGTGTGTACCGTGAGATTCTTCGCCGTAGGAAATTCGAAACGCTTCCTCGACGATGACGCCGAGCGCCCGCTGGCCCCAGGGGGATGAATTATGCGTTAATCCAAGCTGGATCGTTATTACGTTCGCAGCTTGAACGAGATTTTTATTTTCTCTCTCTCTCTCTCTCTCTCTCTCTGTGGGGTGAATTTATCTTTGCGTAGCTTGGGTTTTGTTAGTGAAGCAGTGCTCTCGATCGAAGTGCTCGGTGCATAAATCGCGGACGCTTGGATTTTTGCAATAGTGAGGTTTGAAGGATGGTAGAATTGGGAGTTTGTGTTTATTAGGGAATGTTGCGACATTTCTTCGGGAATTAAGGATTATAGTGAAATTGCTTAAATTGGGAATGTTTAAATTTTAATTAGTTGCGAGATCGCGTTGAATTGAAGGTTAGAATGAAATTCTTTAAATAGGATAAGAGAGTTTTTGTTTTTTTTTTGGAGGGAGTTTTCGCTGGAATGATTAATTGGGCTAATTTGAGAATGATAAGAAGTGTCATAGTGAAACAGTAACCTTGAAAGTGGAATAGGTGGAAAGAAATGTTGGAATTTCTGAGAAGGTGTCTGATCTTTTTATGGGGATCGCGATCCACGGTACTATTGCACTTCGAAGAACAACGAGGACTCGAAGTTGCCTACCTGCTGACACCCTTCGCATCGAAACTTTATCGTTCTCGCTATTAAACATACTCGTATAAAGACCATCGCTGCATGTTGAAGCAGCAAGTCTAGCAAATCAAATTCCAGCGACTGTAACCACGTTCGTTTGTTACTATAAACATATTATCTAGTTAAAAATAGAATTTTTTAACGAAAATTTGTTTTCTCAAAAATTCCAAAATCTCCAAGATTCCTCCAATTTTCCAAGATTCCTTCAATTTTCCAAGATTCCTCCAATTTTCCAAGATTCCTCCAATTTTCCAAGATTCCTCCAATTTTCCAAGATTCCTTCAATTTTCCAAGATTCCTCCAATTTTCCAAGATTCCTCCAATTTTCCAAGATTCCTCCAATTTTCCAAGATTCCTTCAATTTTCCAAGATTCCTCCAATTTTCCAAGATTCCTCCAATTTTCCAAGATTCCTCCAATTTTCCAAGATTCCTCCAATTTTCCAAGATTCCTCCAATTTTCCAAGATTCCTCCAATTTTCCAAGATTCCTCCAATTTTCCAAGATTCCTCCAATTTTCCAAGATTCCTCCAATTTTCCAAGATTCCTCCAATTTTCCAAGATTCCTCCAATTTTCCAAGATTCCTCCAATTTTCCAAGATTCCTCCAATTTTCCAAGATTCCTCCAATTTTCCAAGATTCCTCCAATTTTCCAAGATTTCTCCAATTTTCCAAGATTTCTCCAATTTTCCAAGATTCCTCCAATTTTCCAAGATTCCTCCAATTTTCCAAGATTCCTTCAATTCTCTTAATTTTCCAAGATTCCTTCAATTTTCCAAGATTCCTCCATTTTTCCAAGATTCCTTCAATTCTTTAAATTTAATCTCCCCGATATCATAGTATTAAATTACACTTTTTGCGCAAAATTACGCTTACACATCGACATAAAATAAAACCAACAAACCCACCCAGCTAGAACGTTTCAAAATTTGGCACGAGACACAGTGTCTAGTAAACCATCGAGTAACTACGCCAACTGTAACAAAAAGGGGTTAACTTAATAGATGCTAGAAACAAGACGAAGATTCATCGACAAGTTGTTTCGCCTAAGACAACTGCTATCGGCTAAAGCTAGACGACGATGAGACAAGAGAGAAAGAGAATTTATCCGACGATCTCTCGTGACAGTGGTGAGTGAACGTGAAGTCGCATCGAACAGGGTGGCGGGCGGGGATAGAGGGGGATGCGTTACAAAGGGAAGCGGTAAATCACGAGTGAAAATGGGTAGCTCATTAATAAGGAGATCGCAGGGTGGCAGCGGCCACTGTGCCGGCAACTCGCGACTGGCACGCTACCAAGTCACGAACAATACACCCTAAAGTTCCGACACGTTCCCCATTGCTAGAGGAACCGGGGGCTGGCTTTGCCGTGCTGAAAAATATCGCCCTTCCGACCGTACAGACGTTTCCTGCGTCTTTTAGACAC
>NW_017100262.1:2818160-2833538 GCF_001263275.1 Habropoda laboriosa
CTGTTCTTTGTGTAGTAGTTTGTGGGACTAGGCTGCTCCATTGGGATAATAAACGAAATTTGTAAAAAATTTTTAACCCTAAAGTGGGTTCGTGCTGAATTTCTTTGAATATTATCGAGGAGTAATGATAATTTTAATCGAGTATGAGTTCATTCTGAATTCCTTCAGAGTGTAATTGAGGAAGAGTAAAATTTCAAAAATTCTATTAACCCTTTGCACTCCAGTGGAGAGTCATCGTATGCACCATAACTCCCTCCATTTAAATTTTACAAAAGACACAAATAAATTGATAATTTTTTTATGAAACAAAAAATTTCAGTCTCCCAAACTTTCGAATCCCTTGCATCCCAAGTTTCCCAGAGAGCAAAGGGTTAAATAGCGAAGAAAGCACGAAGTAGTAATCGAAAAGTACTATCTTTAAAGACTTCGTCAAAATTCCTTATATCCGAAGTGCCGAAAAGTAAAAGAAAAATATTGCACACCTCAAGTACGATCATTCTATCACCACGTCCTTTCGTCCGGCAATCAAAATATCCATTTCACAGGTTCACAATTTATCACATATAAATTGCACACCGATCATCCGGGAAAAATTGCGGCAAAACGCGTATGAATGACGTTGAACAGGCACCTCGTGCTATTATTATAAGAACAGGTGTCAATTTTCAGAGGAGAAAGCGGTGGTGTTGGTTGTGCATCGGCTACCAGGTATTACAGAGACGCGGTCGAAAATTTATTCGTCTGGTATTAACACACTACGCGGGCCGTCTTAATTCGGAGCTTGACGAATAACGTTTAGGGCAGTCGTTTATAAGGATCAATACGGGGTATAATGTTGGCGAACGCGGCAGATCAAAGCACTGGCTCCGTCTTCTAACGCGCTGTAGCTCACGGCTATAATCACAGTATGCATATAAACGCTTTGCGCCTCTACCTCCACCGCCTGCCTCTGTCTGCGTGCACTTCGATCTTATCCGTCTTGCTGTACAGCTCGTTTCATCCACGCAATCGTCGAATTGCTCTTATACTTGCTTCCAACCTTTGAGACATTTCGTCGAAGTCTCGTGTAAATGGGGAAAACGGAAAGTTTATTGATATTTTTTTTTTTGAGAATTTTTCTGAGAATGATAACCCTTTGAGGGTGTTTTCTCTTTGCGCGAGAATCTTTGAGAAATTTCGTCGAAATCTCGCGTAAACGGGGAAATTGGGAATTTTTATTGACACCTTTTTCTGAGGAAAATGTTAACCCTTTGCGGACGTTTTCTCTTTGCGCGAGAATCTTTGAGAAATTTCGTCGAAATCTCGCGAAACGGAGAAAATTGAAAATTTGATTGATATTTTTGTTTTGGAGAATTTTTCTGAGGAGAATGTTAACCCTTTGAGGATGTCGAACTAACGAGGGAAAATTGCGATTTTTTTTTTTTAAACTTACAAAGCGTAGAAGGCCATTGTGAACGGCATATACGAGTCTATCGTCCTCAAAGGGTTAACTTTCTTACTTTCTTCAAGAACACTTTGTGGATTGGTATTACTGATGTGTTGTCAATGACGGGACGAATGTCGTGTGTTTGTTTTGAATATATGTGGACAGTGTGGGAGTCGGTATGATCTATGGCTGATGCTCGAAACGGCTTGAGATTGGCGAAGCGGGCAGTGAGTTAGCTGGAATATAGGAGAGTAAACAGTAGAGCAGCGTGGTTGATGAAAACAATAAGAGAGCGAGAATAAGTGAGATATAATAAGAGAGCATTATTCAGCTGATCAATATTCCCAGTTGGTTGTGCAATTGTCCTTATTGAATACATATGTGTTAAAAAACTCGGACCACGTGTTGTTTACACACTTTTCACAATATTAACCCTTTACCTAAAGATTCTCTTATGCCCACAGTTCCGATACTGTCTCAACTAAAAATAACTTAAAATACTCCCCAAAATTTATAAAGCAACTCGTTGATCCTTGTTCATTCTATCTTCGACCAACAGATCCGACACAAATTTTTCCTATTTTTCGATCTTATCGTCGACGAGGTATCTTAATTAAACGATCGGAGAAAATACGCGGTAACCCGGTGAATGAAAGGTGCTGTAGGTGAGGTAAGACTGTAAAATGCGCGGGCTATTGAAGCGTGTCGAGGAGGAGTCGCGAGCTTTGCGGGCGAACAGGAAATAGAGCGGCCGCTTTGAGGCAACGCAAACTTTCTTACGCCTCTTTCGTGTTTCCCTATTGTTCGCCTCGGTCTATCGTAACCGGAAGGCGAAAAGAGGGCGGAATTTCTCTCTCTCTCTCCCGCTAGACGAAACACACACCTCGACTGCCAACAAGAGGGGGGAATAGAATTTTTTCCAATCTAAAGGCTTCTGACAACAGAAACGGAACAACTGAGAGCGAGCGAGAAAGAGGAGATTCTACGATCGTGAAGGAATTTTAAAGGCGGTAGGAAGATAGGAGATCTTAACGATCAACCTGCACAGCCATCGTATTTTCTATTTTTTTTATAGCGAGGTAGAACGATTTCCGTAAAAACTCTGGACCGGAGGGAAATTGGAGGAAATTTCTCGGGAATTAATCGAATCGTTTGTTGAAGCCTTCGAATAGGAAGTAAGTAATGTGAATGCAAGCAACATTCTCGTGGTAATTTGTATTTTATGTAGAAGTATTAGGTCTTTTTATAAGATCGTGATGGAAGAGAAAAATATTTCTAAAAATAATGAAAAGTGACAGAAGTTTGACAGCAATCTACTAAAAAAGTGGAAAGAAGCTGTAGAATGAGAAGGCAATTATTTTTTTCCACGAAATTTAGTATAAATTTCAGTAGAAAATTGGGTGAAAATTAGGGAAGGAAGTACAACGAGGAAAAAGCAAAATTTAATCATTGCCCTACTTTTTTAAATTTATGAATGGAGTTGTGTATTGACCCATTTGCATCGTTTGAAAGAGAAATGAAAAATAGGCTCTTGAGACGAAATTTGAGTAGCCTGAGATTATTCACTACACGAATGCGCGTATAGGTATATACGCTAATGATGCACATGGGTTAATGGGGGAGTGTGCATTATCTAATCGCACTATTAAAATTTCCATCTAATTTTTCTTGGATCTTAATAATTCTCTCACGACTGTCTAAATTTAATTCGCATTCGATAAGTGCGCCAAAACTTACGAAACTGAGTGTACAATACTTCAAAAATACCGCTAAATTCCATCGCAAGATTCAGCCCAAAATTCCTCCAAAGAAAGCTCAGACTAAACAATCGACCAAACAAGCAGCTAAAATACTAGACTACATTGTAGACACGAAATCTCTCATCGAACTTGAAAAACTCCATGCCGAAACATTCGAGAAATTCGACAAGAATCTCTCTCTCTCTCTCTCGAGCACGTTAATTGAATCAATCGACGCGTCGATTAAATCGCCCAATCTCTTGGTCTACTTATCCACCGTATACTCGTCGCATTCCACGAATAACGAATCGAAAAGGGGAGGGAAAAAGGAGACTTTGCCGGAATGGAATGGTCCGGTGCGCTGTGCTGTGAGGAGATCAGCGAGTTGAAAACGCGCTCTGAGGGCGTAAGAAGTTGGTTGAAATCGGGAACGCGCACCTGCGGAAATTCCGCAGTGATCGAACGTGAGAGGAGAGTTGCAAGCGGATCGGTGGTTTCCACAGGATTTTCCTCTGGTACACGCGATAGAAATTCCACTCTGACCTCGACGATTTTCCATTGCCAAATTTCTCCCACCGCCTTTTCGACGCTTAGGCAAATCAAATAGCAATAGTCTCGAGCAGAGAGCGAGCGTTCGTTATTTCAGGCTAATTAAATTCTCGGCTGATTAACGAGATAATTGGCGAAAGAAGGAAGTACTTTGGAGCAACCTCTGTTGTCCCTCGAATCGTGTGCTTTTGTTTGCACGTTCTTAATCGCTCCTCTTATCGAGCGTTTTGCTGTATTGTTGCCGAGAAGACAATGACGACGTTGTATTTTTATATGTGTGTATATATGTATGCGTGTAGGTGAAGTAGCGAGGAGGGTGGATTTTTTTTTTCTTGCTGTTTGTTGGGTTTTTTGTCGAAATGGAAATTTTTTGCCCGTGCTCCTCTTTCGACCTCTTCTTGCTTGTTCCCATGTTGAGTCGCTTTTGTGCGCAATGAGGATCGTTGGGCGTGTTTAAGAGTTTAGTTGGAACGTTTTCGGGGTCTTTTGCAGATTTGAAGGGGAGGCTATTTTTGCGCGAATCTTGGGACCTAATTCTGTGTGCTTTGCATAGAAATATATTAAAAGCTTAATTGAAAAAAATGTTTAATTTATCATTATAAAATTTTGAAATTTGTCATTTAAAAAATTAAGGCGGAAATCCGCAAAGAGAAAAAATCAAGCCTTAAATTAAAGTGAAACTTTGCCAAAAAGCGCGAAAAGCAGAGAGAAAATCTTCAAAGCACCTACGAGCGCCAAGAACAGCGAAAGGGTTGAAGTATTCTCACTCTTCTCCCGCAGAATTTCCATAAATGTATTTAAAATCGATATTAATATCGTTTCCACGTAGACGTCAATCTCCTCAAAAATAACACGGACCAACGAAGATGATACTTCTCCGATATTTTTCACTTTGCTCGCCTAACTCGGTGCAATTTAAACAGAGTTTGGCTGAAACACAGAGAGAGAGAGAGTGCACGACCTCCCCGAGCGAGGATCGATTCGGCCACGTCGAATGAAGACAAATCGCCGTCAGTATTTGACGAATAGGAATCGCTTTGGAGGTGGGACCGACCCGATAAAGATGCCTGAAACGCGTTCCTCGACCTCCACGACGAATATTAGATCGCCTCGTAAATATCCACTTATAATTCGATAATTACGATCCGCCTCGAAACCGAAAGTAGAGGGGCGAGTGGTTCTAAGATGCATCGCGATTGGCCAATTTGTACAAATGGCCAAAACCAGTTCGTCTCTCTTGGGATTTTTTTGGTTCTTTTCTTTTTTGCTCGGGCGAAAGATCGCCGTGAGGGGAGAAGCTTGGAAATAGCGGCAATTAGAATTGTCGGAGGCCACTTTCGGAGAATCTCCCTCTACTTTTTTCGCGGTGGTACCGCCAACGGCGATGTCTGATTCCACGCAGAGGTGTTTAGAGGATCTTTTGGGAACGCGAGGGGAACATTGGTGAACGGTGAACGGAATGGGGAAAGTGGATCGTTGAGAAAGTATATACGCGGAAACTTTGAAAAGTGTCGAATGAATGGTCATTTTTTTTGTTTTTTAAATTGGAAACAGAATTCTTTATACGAGGCTTTATTTCTGTTTTCAGTGCTCTGGTCTAATTTTCGATCATTCAGAATTTTACTGTTATTGACTGCGTTTGGTACTCGAGTTCCTCTCTTTTAAGCGATAAATCTCGACGCTGAACTTAAAAAATAAAAAATACTTTTCACCCTAATTTCTAATCAAATTCGCGTGCAAAGTTAAATTTATATCTGTTAGATCTCGAAAAGAGAGTTTCGAGGCTCTCGCGATTAGGATTGCTTGAATCGTTAATGGCAGCTTCCAATTTTGAACCGCATCCAAGTTGCTTCATCTCCAAAATTTCGCCAGTATCGAAGCATTATCAAAGTGGAAGAAAAAAGAACACCGATAATGATAAATTCTCCCGGTTAAAAGAGTACATAAACTCTCCAAGTTTTCAATAGTTCGATTATCTGGAAACGTTAAGCGTCTAATGAGACACTGGCGACGCTATTAATTCCTGGAGTTTTTATTAGGAAAAGTAGCAGCACGTAAGCAACGAGCATTCCTCGATCCATTATCGTTCGTGGAGTTCCTTCACGGCCGGCGAGCACCATTAAATACAAGAAACCGGCTCGTGGAAAATTCAAAGGGGACTCGAGCAGTTTTTGTTCATTAGCCAAACGACTCCCACTACTCCTCTTGCTCTCTCTCTCTCTTTCTTTCTTTCACTCGAAAACTTTCCTCGCTTTTTTTCATCTCCTTACCAGTTGGAGAAAAAGGCGACCGCGATAAGAGGCCCCGCGACGACCACGTTTCGTGCTCGAGTTTCTTTCGCCGCGGAAATTCCGTCAAAATAAATGGAAAAATGCCGCTGCTTCGTGAAACTAGCACCACTTATTTTGATTAGGAGAATTTAGTGGAAAGGATGTACAGAGTGTAATTGAAAATTCCCTAGTTTCTGATCTCCATTTCAGACGTGGCGAGATGATAATCTGTAGGGGATTACTTTTATACAATTTTTTCACGTAATTTGACGTCCTTAATTTTTTTATCACAGTTAGAGATATTCGAGAGGATAAAGAATTATAGATGTTTTTCATCAAAGCGAAAGTTTGTTATTCTGAAATATTGTTCAAAATTTCTCAAGCTCTTTGTCTCAGGGATTCCATATTTTTTATCACAGTGAAAAATATTTGAAGACGATAAAGAATTGTAGATTGTTTTAATCAAAGTGAAAGTTTCTTATTCTGAAATATTGTTCAAAATTTCTCAAGCTCTTTGTCTCGAGAATTCCACAAGAAATCCATCAAAAATAATTATTACAAAATAGTGAACAAAATGTTCAGTATTGAATTTCCAATATCGTAAATCAAATAAATTTGTAAAGCTCCTTGTCACAAGAATTCCGTACTTTCTATCACAGTGAAAAGTATTATAAGACGACACAAAATTTTAAATTTTCTAGCCAAATTAAAAACTCCTCATTAAAATTTCTCAAGCTCTGTGTCTCAAGAATTCCATATTTTTATTGTCGCGGTGAAAAATATTTGAAGACGATAAAGAATTGTAGATTGTTTTAATCAAAGTGAAAGTTTGTTATTCTGAAATATTGTTCAAAATTTCTCAAGCTCTCTGTCACAAGAATTCCACAAAAGATAATTGCTAAAAAGCAACGAACAAAGAAATTCAGTATTAAACTCCGAAAATGGTAACTGAAAGTATACAGCTGATCTGTTCGTTCGCGTGAAATAAGAAAAAACAATCGAGGAGAAGCCGCGACAAAAACGGGGCTCGAAAGTGTCTGGATAGTTTCGACTTACAAGAATCTCGGAGGCACCGGTGACCGTTCCCCGTGTTTCTTTCGTTCTCCAAACGCTGTTTTCCTAAACTCCCGTGGAACGCGTGGGGAACGACAGATTTAGCGTGGCCCGTACGTCGCGAGATATCTTTGATATTTATTTAACCGGGACCCGGGAGCCAATAAATTCGGCGAGGAAACTGCCGCGAGCTTATTTCGACCCTCCAGATAAGGGTGCATAATTTAAGAGGGAAAAGAAAGAGGCTCGCGTGCGTAAACCAAGGGAGAGACGAGGAGAGCCGATGTACATTTTCGGTCGAGATACGTCCCTTTGCCATGCTCGTAAGACGACGCCGAACGTTTTCAATGGGACTCCTCGAAATCTCCTTAAGCGTCTTATAAATCCATAGTCACTCTGTGGACCACGTTCCCTTGTCGGCCACCACTTGAAGTCTCTTTTTTTTCTTTTTGTCGAAACACCGGCCGGTTTCACGTTTTAGGCCGCCTTTCGTACCAATTGTAATTGTCTTTCGAAGCAATTTTCTGGTTTTACTAATTGCGAGATTCTTAGCTTTTAACCCCCTTACGTTCACATTTTTCTCAATTTCATGTGACAAATATAAGCAATTTTATCAGTTTTTCAAAATATTTCCTTGGTGTGTGGAAGTAAGTTTTCTTTTGTCTGCAATGCTGTGACTCATGTTGTTGCGATAATAGGAAGGATAACGCAATATAGAAAATGAGAGAAAGTAATTGAATAAAATTGAACGTTAAGTGGTTAAGAAGATTTCACTTAGTTTCTTAAAAAAAAAAAGAAAAATAAATGGGATATTTGATACGTGTTTCGATACACTTTTGACAGCATAGATAGGTTATTTCTTACCTACACAAGATATTTCATGGGGAAAGCTAGAGTTTGAAAATTAGGAGACGCAAAGAAACAGGTAAAGAAAGGTGAAAAATATTAAATTGAATAAAAAAAATTAAAACTAGGAAACTGGAGTAATGGACATCGCGTAAAAAAGATATTTTATGGAGAAAGCTAGAGTTTGAAAATTAAGAGACGCAAAGAAACAGGTATAGAAAGGTGAAAAATATTAAATTGAATAAAAAAAAGAAAAAATTAAAATGCAAGAACTAGAAAACTAGGGCAATGGAGCAATTGATATGGCGTAAAAATTCGTTTCTCTGAACATTTCTCTGAAATTGACTCTTCGTCGTGTGGCAAGAGTAGAGAAACTGGAGGAATCAAGATGGCGGTATTGATTAGCCCAGACTAACCACTACCTTCACGCTCCTAAAACCAAACTCCAACTACCTTTCCCTTTTTCGCTAATTTCTCGCTGTCCAAGCTTCCAAGAATCCACAAAAACTACCTTATTCAAGTTTCACTCAAGGTAGTGGCAAAATTTCACGAAGAAAGGACCAAGCTAAAGGAGAACCAGTTGGAACGACGATAGTAATCACCACACTTCCGGGTGGTTTCTGTTTTTTTCGTCCACGTGTATCGCCAGTTTTCGACGCACACGAAACGAAAAAGTAGGACTCTGAGGCGATCAGGGTGGTCCTTGGATTATTACAGGCGCCGCGTCTCGTAGAGCAGAAGAGACAAAGCCAGTGCCCCTTCACTCTCGTCTTGCCGTGCCTTTTGCCACGCTGCCTTGGCGAAACTGTATCGTCTCTCTCTCTCTCTCTCTCTCCCCCTTTTTTTCTCTTCTTTCTGTGTCTTTTTCCCACTCTGTACAGCACGCGAGGATGAGGCGATATTTACGGGTCGATCGACACTTTGGTTTGGACGCTTGATGCTGGACAGACGCGCGCCGGGCCATCGGGCTTATCTCAGGGCTGTTTCCTTGAAATTTACACGACGACTTCACGCCGGTGGTGTTTTCAGCTGGGGGAAAAAGTTGGGCACGAGCATGACGCGATAATAGTTCAGCGTGAGAAATAGACGCCCCGACACGAGAGAGCCCTTGGTTCGCGGTGTCGATTATACGCGAGCGAAGGTTCTCATCTTCGTGTTACACACCGCTTCACGCTTGCAATTTCGAATATTCTATTATCCGAGCGGTGATTGCGCAATCCGTGTTGCCGGAGAGTCGATGTGAACGTGAATATGATGGATTTAGGGTGCTATTGTCTAGGAACGTGTTTCGTAGAGGTGTGTATTAATCCCTTGGGTAACTTAATTCCCAGCTTTCATAGCGATTTATGGCGCCGTAATGCGATTCAGTTCTATGAATGTGAACAACGTGGTTGGTTAAGATGCGACACTCCTTGGCTCCGAGTATCTGTTTATTGTAATGTAAGTGGGTTAGAATGGACGGTGTTACTGGTGTAGAAAGATTCCTTGGGAAAAACTGAAGGGGAAGTGTGGAATGCAATTTTCTCGTATCAGCCCTTCTTTTGGAGCAAATGGAGATTGAAAATTTGTGGGGGCTGACGCATGAAAATAAGCAACAGAATTCGAATCATGATAATCTACCATTTTTGTCCTAAGAAATGATCTATTGAACGCAACTCCTTGGATCAGTATGTTAAGCGAAGAAAATGAAGTGTGCTGCCCCACAGAAAATTCAAAATCCATTTTCTCAAAAACTAAGGCTCGTATAAAAAAACTTTATTCTTCATTTTCGATTCATTTTTTTGTGAAGAATCGATTGGTATATCTGAGATTTATCTTTGATCTGATCTGATATATCAAAGTCTTTTCGAAACAGTCTGCTCAGATGCGTCCATCACTTACGAAACAATGCAAATTACTGTCTGCGTTATTCAAACACGAGCCAGGTTTCAACCGAGTAGATTCCCTGCGACGCCATATCGAATTGTATATGGTACTGCATCAGGGACGTGTCTCCATTGTCGTGGTCGTTTCTCTCTCTCTCCCTTCGTCTCTCTCTCTCTCTCTCTCTCTCTCTCTCTCTCTCTACGAGAGTGTTCCATGTTGGAAAGCAACGAGCAGAGTCCTGTCGACACCTGTCAATAGCACGCGCGTCATCTTGGGAAACGGTCGTGGAGAGTTTCACCGGGTGGAACAAAAGCGGAGAGCCGCTGACTTAATTGGCGGCGTTTAGCATAATGGCCGTTCCCGGGACCGCTGAATGAACCTTCTTTCCCGTATTACCGCTGTAACCAATTACAGTTTCACTGGCCGACGCACAATGGGTCAGATAGCGTGATATTAACAGCCGGACGACGCGCCTTCGCGCTCATATTCCACTCTGATCACACTGTACGACGGCCTTTGAAACACTTGGAATCGCTTCGAGCGTGTATGTCCATTTGGGGAAAAATTCGAGTCGCTTCGATCGTGACTCTTGATAAGTCTCGAGTCTCTAAAAATTCGACGCGTCTTGAAACTTTTGAAAGTCTTTAATCTTGAGTCTTGATGAGTCTTGAGTTTTGATAAGTCTCGAGTTTCCGACGATTCGATGTATTTTGAAACATTTGAAAGTCTTGATAAGACTTGAACCTTGAGTCTTGAGTTTTGACGAGTCTTGATAAGTCTCGAGTCTTTAAAATTTTTAGACTTTCAAGACCTATCAAAACTGCAGATTCAAGATTTATCAAGTCTTTCAGGACTTTTAAGCATCGAATTAATTTCGAAGCGATTCGAATTTCCCCAGTATTGAAAAACTTTAAATCGCTTGGAAATTGAGATTGAAACGCTTATTCGCATATTCATCGATGAACACCGATACACGGGACAAGCTTCTGACGACACTAAGTCGCAGATACACCAAGTGATATTTCCGCAATTTTTCTCCCCGAGGTCGATCATTGAATATTACAAGTTTCACAGCGGCAGATAGAGAAGACGGATCGATACGAAATAGAACGTGCAGCAATATCACTGAAATCCCCTGTTTTCCTCGCATCCGCGTTTCAGAGCTTGACCAGGAGTTCTCGAACGAGTTATTGGAGGACTACACGGGATTATTAGCGGATTAGTCGAGCTACGAACGTTTTCCATTTCGCGATTCCGACACCCGGAGACCTGGTGTGTAACGGATTAAAACTAGAACTTGTTTTTCTCGCGGATCAATCAGATCTAACCAGACCACTCTTCACAATTTAATAAAAGAACGACCGAAAATGTATCTTTCACTCTTCCTGCTCCTCCCATCTTCTCTCTCTCTCTCTCTCTCTCTAATAATTTTCGAGATGTCAGACTAAATTTCAGAGTGGACAAATATTTTTTTGACCACTCCTAAGCATTTATTATTTTGTACTTTTCAAATTTTGTCTTTGAAAACTAGAAAATTCGTCAATTTACACTATTCCTCCCTCTCTCTGTATATATGCAAATCAAGGAGAAAAGGATTCGACGACACACGTTGACAACCGGCCCTGAATCAATATTTCATCGTGGAACACGTACGACGAAACTTGAACATTGCTGGAACCGTACACAACACACGCACGCACACGCACACGGAGCTTGTTGAACTGTGAATTCCAAACGAGAGGAATTCCAAAGACTTTACTACGTGGGTAAGGCCGAAACGCGCGGCGCATCCTCTACTTGAATCAACAGCGACAAGCTTTCTCTGTCTCGAACGCACACTTATCAAAGTCAAGCATTCCTCGTGACGGAATATTCTTAAGGTAAATTGGATACAAGTGGATAGGCGTGAAATTGAATGGAAGCCCGTGGAGACCTTTGGAATAACTGCTGTTAGCTTGCCTCACCATCCTTCCATGCAAGTTATCCAATGTGAAAGAGAGAGAAAGGGTGGAAGAAGGTAGAAACAGCAGGGAGGATCGGAGTATATCAAGAGATCTGTTCGCCGACAGAAGGAATCGAGATCGCCGCAAGGCCGACCTCCCAAATAACGCGGCAAAGAGGAAGAAAAAGATTGGAACGGATATCCTCGTCAAAGTCACGCATCCTATCCCCTAAACTGAGCCTAATGGAAACGTTTACGTCGACGTGCTTGCCCTATTCGCCTGGCCCTCCCCAAACAGGATTTCGTTGAACACGCCTGTTTTTTGTGGAGGAGATGGTGGAATTTGCGTGAAGAGTAGTGTCAGAGTTGGAAATGTTGCTTTTTTTAAAAGGTAAATCCTGCGAATCTTTGTATTTATGATATTGCTGGTCTGTGTCTGGAGGAAGTATTAAATGTTTGGTCGTTTCTTCGTGGAGAAAAATGAAGGGTTTTGGGGAGAGGAAGGTGAAAAGATGAGTTTGAGCCAGAAGTGATAATATGAACATCCGTGATAAGAATATTCAATTTTCATTTATTTTGTGGTACTGAAAAGTGAAAAATATTGAAATATCGAGTCATTTTGCGGTGCAGAAAATTGAAAAGTTGTGTTAGGCTCCAAAGCGATTTCTATCGCGATAGTATTCGCAAGCTCCCAGAAAAATGGCAAAACCTGGTCAAAAATAATAAAAATTATTGAAAATTTCGACCCATTTTCAAAACTTCGATCGTGCCCAAAACCAATTCATTTCTACCCCCGATACATAAATACAGCGACAATATCATCATCTATCCTAAAAATATTAAGCAATAATTCCTCGGGAGGTACAGAAAAGAAGTAATTTCGCCGAGACGAAGCTAAAAGCTCGTATCAGACCATTAAATTACATAAAGATTATTCATATCTTCACACCTACTGTTAATGGAAGAGCGATTAAAAGAAACTAAAAAGATCTCGTCTTGGTTGAAAATTCTCCGTTCAATTGGTCCGTGAGTCCATTTGACGCACGATAACATTAACGATCGCGCGTGCCTGCGCCTAATGGCCAGATAAATTAAGAAATTTTACTCGGCGTACAAATGGCCGTGCACGCAGTAACCCGTCTCTTTCTTATAGGTCATTTCACGCTTGAGATTATACATGTTGATGCAAAAAAGCGTCCGCGATGGGGATCTCCCTACCCGAACGCCTGGATATTCTCAACTTTATGACGCGTAATAACACAATCGAGCTGCGACCGCGGCGGATACGTCCTCTCTCTCTCTGTGTGCTTCTTACCATAAAAATCCCTTTTCTTTTTCTGCGCCAGTCTCAGCTTCTATTTTCTCCATTTCTCCACTTTTATTCTCTCGCTTTCGCTCCGCGTCCACTCGAACGATCGTTTCGGACATGGTTGAAAAAGAAAGAGGATTGAGAAAAATGAAAAAATTTTTTGAAGTATAATACACGACGTGGAAGATGGAAGAAAAAGTGGTTGTAGCGTGAAGTTTGTTTTTGGAACTTTACGATCACCTTGGATGCTTTCAATCGTGCTTTTACAAAGTAACATTACGACCCAGAGGCTTCGGTACGTTATTTACGTTACGCGCGTCAAAGACGGTATAACGAGTGTCGACTCGTTACACGTCCAGGAGAATAAGAAGAGCAGGATGGACTTCAAATGGTGCACCAAATCACTTTGTCGAAATTTCATCTCTCAAAGGAACGTGTGAGAGGTACATACATCAAAGCTCCTCAATGTCGGTTAACGAAAGACACTATGTTGCGGTGGCCTCTACGTTCCACCGCTAGAGGGACGGTGGGACGTTCTTTCTCGCTGGTGCTCGTTAAGGCTTCTGTTAGTATATATACAATTTTTAAGTTGGGTGTTATTGTCCACCGTGTCCTGCTTCTAATCGGGGATTTTCTAAATTGTATATTTAGTCTCAGATTCTTTTAGGAAGGTGTAACTAACAACGTCTTAATTATCAGGTTTTCTGGTAGAGGAACAAAACTGTTCTAAGTCATGGACCCCAAAGACCACAACTCCATAACAAAAGGTCTTCTAGGATTTCTATAAGTAGCATTACTTGATGAGCCTACTCGCATATTCCTTTCATTTTCCACTTATTCTAAACCTCTACCTTCCTTCTACCATAACCAACCAACTGCCATAATGTGATACTTAACGACGTCTCGAACCTGCTTTTCACAGCGATTGCGAGAGTTAAAACAACGTCCTGTCTGTCTTTAATCACGAAAATACTCAGTGTCCTCGAATTCTACGCAAGGAATTGGAGGAATTTCGCGAGACACGGCGACACTGTGTGGCTTTTCGAAGCTCTCTCTCTCGTTGGAAATAATTCCGTCGAAAATAGGGGTGTGGGGAAGGAGAGGAGAGAGAAGGACCGATCCATTGAAACAGATCGCATCCGGTGGCCTGAGGGAGGGAGGGAGAGAGGAGGCCGGTTTCTCGCGTTGGAAACCGTGAATTCCGGTTGTCATTTAGCGGGGAGAAGTCGCGGGAAAGTTTATTCTCGATCGGTGGAATCGCGGCGGGGGTATATACGGCTTCGCCCAGCCGGATTTAATTAAAACTTTTACGACAATGGGACCACGAGAGGCCGGAAGAGAGGGGTTGGGCTGAAGGAGCAACGGAGAAAAGGAAGACCTTAGCGTGGACTAATCAATCGACATCGCGGTAATCAAGGGAAAAAGTGTGTCACAGAGAGGTTCGCTAACGAGTCGAACGAGAAGTCGCGGAAACTCAGCGAGGAACGAGAGAGAGAAAGAGAGGGAAGAAAGAGGCGATAATGAGGAACGTAACCGTCTGGGGAACGGAAGGGAACGATATCGGTCATTTCCTGGCTCGTGGAACCGTTGAAAAGTTTCCTGCCACATGGCTACGACCCTCTTCGCATTTTATTTGATACTCTGCTCGTGATTGTAGCGTGATTTTTCGCCAGTGTTACGAAAGGCTCAACCGACCAATCTAGGAGTCGTTGAAAAATTAATCCTTTCGTGGATAAACTTTTTTTTTTTTACCAATTTCTTGTTTGTCTGCCGATCGGAGTGTTCTGTGATGAATGCAAAATTGAGATCGATTAGGCAGCGTCGTTCGTAAGTATTGACCCTTTGAACTAACATTTTGCTGTAGGAAAAATTTTTGGAAATTTTTTAAAATTTACGTGCAACTAAATTGTACTGTTTTATTTCAATATTTAACGTATTCTCTATTTCACTGTGGTGAAGAAAATTATGCAGGCTCATAGATCTGCTCTCTGTCTTGATTAATTATTTACCAAGTGACAATCAGTCGCCACTCGATTGGAAAGGGTTAAGACACTTATTGAACAGTCGCTAAAAAATTATTAAAATATGTTTACTAAAATATGACACTAATTTTCATACTATCACTATTCATAAATATTAAGACACTCCTCGAATATAAGACAAACCTGAACACTCGTTAAAAAATGACTAAAATCCAATTAAAAAATTATTCAAACTTTTTCCCGATATATGACCCTAACTTCAAGGAAAAAAAAAAAACTTTCTGTGCAAATACAATAGGTATTTTAATACCTACGAACGTACGTCCCACTTGACTAGACAAAAATGAGCCTCTGAAAGGGTTAAACGACGAGGAATCGAAAAAATCGCGCAGCACA
>NW_017100262.1:2833559-2895018 GCF_001263275.1 Habropoda laboriosa
CTCCCTCGAAGATCTTACTGCACACGTAGGTAGTTTGGATGCGTGCAATATGCTCAGCGAAATCGTAAAGAAAGCATTAAAACTCCTCCGCCACGCTGTCTGGTCGCGAAACGAAGAAGTTTAAGGCGTCGCGCGTTCCGAGATACATAAAACTGAGAAGCTGTCAATAGGTGGCCCGGGGCAGTATAACGAAGATATGGCCCTTTGTCCAAAGGAATCATCGATCAACTGGCATGGGACAGGGACCCGCGGTTATGCTACTTTACTGCTCGTTTAACAGCCGCGTTGAAGCTGCCCTTGACCCCCGGTCAACAGTCATTTCGAGCCTCGGTTTCACGACCTTTTTACACGCGAAAATCAATGGCAGAAAATGAATATACCGGTGATATAATGTTTATCCTTCCTTGAACTTGTTAAACGAGCAATTCTAAGGAGTTGCAATTGTCGGAACGGCGACAAGAGACACACAGGGGTCTTTTGTGACCCGAGCAACGATCTTCGATACTCTGACTTTTTTTTCTTGGAACACTCTAATTTTGTAGCCTTAAATTAGACGCCTGAAGGTATTTTAATGAATTTTTTGCAAAATTCTTGTCAGTCGTTATCACAGAGATACGCGTGAATTGATTGTATCTTTAATATGCAAATTCAGTCACGAAATTTTAATTTTTCTTTTTTAATTTTATTTTATTAGCAATCAGAATAAATTTCTGTCGAGCTTCGCGTTACGGTTCTCGCGAGCATTCTGACTTAGTTTTAAATTAATAATTCTAAGCCTGGTTGAGACGATTGATGTTAGTCGTTATGGTATGGCTATGTACGATTTGTTTCGATAGTGTCCCTTTCCTTTCTTTTCGACTCCTTTTGATTTATTTTTGATTTTTTAACTGATTATTGCTACGGGCCAGTTCAGAGGTTCATAGACGATTGACGCTATTTACAACAGTTAAACTCTGAACTGGTTTATGGCGTGTCGTTTTAGGAGAGAAAATTAAATGTGAAATTGAAAGGGAACACCGAATAATGGGGTTTCGATTGTATGTGAGATCGGCCTCAACAATTTCTGTGAGCTAATTTGCTGACTTTGGTGCTGCATTCAGCACTTCTCAAAGCGCAACGAGTCCTTCTTAACAATCAATTAGGTCTGCCGGCATGATTTTGTATGAAAATTATTTGCTAACCTGTAGAATCATAGAGAATATAGTCGAAAAGAGTGTGCCACGCCTGAATCTCTTTCCAACGACCACAACTGACGATCTGATCAAAGACTAGTTTGCTCAAACAACCGCTGCCTCCTCCGCTAATTTTCTCCAGCAAAACTGTCTTCGAAAACGACGGTTGAGTCTGAGAAATTCTAGAAACGAGAGGAAGCTACCTAATTATACGTCGAGGAACGCAAGAACGTCTCTCTGTCTCCAAATAGCCTCTCCAATCGCGCGATCCGGAAACGAACGGTTTTAGAAAGGAACCTTCGTCGATTTCTTTCTATCGGCCAGAAATAAAGAAAAAGAATCGCAGAGTACATTTTCCTCTTCGTAATAAAGCAAGGCGAGTTATCGCGCCTCTAAACGCGGCTAACTTACCGCCTTGACGCGCTCCATCGACGCGGTGAACCTTTGAAGCAGCCCCGAGAGTAACTTTTCCACCGGCCACGATCGTTCGTTTCGTTGACAGGCTTGCTTTTAGCCTGTGCTAAAGCCGTCCCTCGATTCACGATCGCGGGAATACTGTGGACAGCCTCGAAAATGACAATACGAGCCAATTTTGTGGAGAATACGCGACGGTTCTCCGTGAAAATTCCACTCTGGAGAGTCTT
This sequence comes from Habropoda laboriosa, assembly GCF_001263275.1. Classification (NCBI taxonomy): domain Eukaryota; kingdom Metazoa; phylum Arthropoda; class Insecta; order Hymenoptera; family Apidae; genus Habropoda; species Habropoda laboriosa. The sequence goes on from NW_017100262.1 coordinate 2,835,376, forward strand.
TCTTCGAGGGTCACACTGCCGATATATTGTACCGAATAGCGTTTTAAGTTTTGGTTTCCTTTTTTGTTTTTCCGGTTTTTGGTGGGTTAGTTGTGCATTTGTGGAAAGCATTCCTTTGGTTCCTGAATTTTGGATAATGTAGGTAAATGGAAGATCCAGGTTCGATTCTTGCTTGGACGAGCAGTTTGGATTCTTATCTCGCGCTGCCCATTAAGAATCTGATCGCCACGAGGGTCACCGTTTCTTTGGAGGATCCGATTGTCATGCTAGGTGGAGAGTTTGGCAGCGTTTGAGGCTCGCGTTGGTTCTTGGGAATTTTTAACGAGTACATTTTCAGACACTGTGGCCTGATTTTTCTTCGTTGGTTGGAAGAAACATTTTCTTACGATTTTAAATTTGTAAGTTCCTTATAATTTTATATTCTGAGGAATAATTTAAGAGTAGAATAGCGTTACAGAAGATCCAAATTTTCACTATCCTAATTTATTTTTTCAAACATATCTACATTTTGATCAGTTTAATACAATGCATATCCACGCCTAAGCGCGCGTAATTTCAATATTTTCCCCTGAATAACAAACAGTACACTTCTGAAACATTTTATGCAGCACGATTGGGCAAACGATTACAAAATTTCGGGTCAACAAAGTAGGCAGCACTGAATTCTCCCCGACGCTCAATTAACACCCATATATTTTCCATTCACGCGTTTCCGTCCACGCGTCTAACTGTCCGCGTGTATACCGTTCCTCTTAGCAACTCCTCCATACAACGTCCTGCGTGCCACAGAAACGCTGGTAATCTTGCGTAACAAACGAAACGCGTACACCGTGTATAATACGAAAGAGACGGAATTAAACTTTTAAAAAGTGCTAAACCTTTCGAATTTTTCCTGATTTTCTCTCTCGTACGGTTCAACGATGAACTTTTCAGGTTCGACAAGCGACCGTGTCTCTTGGATCGAATGAAAGAGATCGGTAGAATGTTTAAATGTCAGCGTCGTCGATCTGGAAATAAATTCGTTCGTCGAAAAGTCTCTCCCCGGTTATTTGTGTAAGCTCGTTCGTTTATGTAAGAGTAAAAAAAAACGAAGGAAGAAGAAAAAGAAGAAAATGCATAATTAAAAGAGAGAAAGAATTCCAGCTACACGCGTGTCTCTCCCGCCTCTATTATCGTCGAGGATCATTACGTAAATTACGTCGGGGCCTGGTGGACAAGATTTTGGACGAGTTTCCGATGAATCGGGGGAAGGAAAAGGTGATTAATATTCATGGGACGAGGGAGAGATCGTTTGGTCGATCGGTGTTTGTTGTCACGCGTGAGGAAAACGGCTACACGCGGCGGGGATATTAAAAAACGCGGGGCGAAGGAAGGTGTTTGATCGTTCTACATACTTGGTTCCTCTTCTTTTCTTCTTCTTGTATTTTTCGTGTGTGTGTGTGTGTGTGTGTTGAGGGACGATTAAAGAGTACAGCTGTTTCTCTCTGTTGTCTTTTTTAGGCTGCTAGAGAGGAGAAGAAACGTGGACGCCTGGTGAATAGATATTCGAAACGGATAGTTTCGGTTCTTCTTCGAGGCGATTCACTCGAGAGAGCGATATAGATCTTCGGTGATACATGGAGCACCGCCGTGATCGAAATTTAAAGCGTTCTCTCGGGGGGAAGTTGGATGTTTCATTTTAAACAGATGCAGGATTTTAGATTGAAAATTTCATTCGCCGTTTCTTTATCTTCTTTCTGTTCCTTTGTTTATGGAAAAGTCTTGTACGATTTTTTTTTTTCTACTTTGCTTTTCGTGAAAAACGAGAAAGTGTCGCTTTCGCTGATTATTGTGGATCGTAAATGGAAAACTTGCTGCTATTGAACTTTCTCTTGAAAAAAATAACCTCCTTGAGAAACTCCCACGGCAATCGTCGAATTATCCAAACTTGCGTGAAGCTTCGTAGGTTAATTTCCCTGTCACTCGAGGGCCAAGTGAATGAAATTCCCATAGCGAGAGGCGCACGAGAGTGTCGCAAGCTCTCTCGTCGACGTGGACACGGCAATTTCTCCTTACATCTCTCCCTCTGTTTTTGGTTCTCTCTCTCTCTCTCTCTCTCTGGATGCATAGCGTTTCGATAGGGACGAACGAAACGGTGGCTCGATCCTCTCGAGACTTCCGTTTCGAGGCAACAGGCTACCGCGAGGACGGAACCCTCGTCAACGAAGTCGAAGGAAATCAAATCAAACAGCGGCTCGAGCCGCGTGTTCACCGCGTTGAAAGCGTTCCAGGAGGCACCAGAAGAGCCCTCTCGAGCTTCTTCAAACGCGCCTAAGCACGCGGTCGAGATGTTATTACAACAAATATTATCTTTAGGACGTTCCAACCGCATCTCTACGTTTTCTTTTCTCTCCGTTACACTCTCTTCTGTACCCTGTATATGGCCGACTTTTTATCATCCGTATCCCTCGATCGGTCCTTTTAGATATCCCCTCCTCGATGTCAAGGGAATACGGCGGATAAGGTTCGTTACAAGGTTCATTCAACGAGAATTTACAGTTTGTGCTGACGAGGATTGGAAGGAACGAGGGTTGATTCTGATATTGAGAAGCGGAGAGAGCTGCCAGGAATACCGATGAAGATGCTTGTTTGCCACGTGAGTGCAACGAATTTTACGGAAAATGAATTGTACCGATGGAAAGCAGATGTAGCTTTTCATTTCTCACGGCGATTTGTTACGAGATTTTCTCAGGATCGCTTGTCCGAGGATACGAAGGATCTTCTGTAATGTAGTATTAATGTTATCAATAGTTGCGTTACTAGGGTGATTTATAAGAAGATTTTCTTGTCCGAGGATACGAAGGATCGTTTCTCACTCGACTATTAACATTACCAAAATTTAAGGGTCGAATTACTTTTCTTCTAGCTTTCCCCAAATTCTGTAGATTTTCAAGAAAATTAATTTCACTCTTCGATCAATGTCCCGACTGTATCAAGAACATTCTTCAACAAAAATAAAAATTCGTTCCCAAGAAATCCAAGACGAAAATTGCGCCTGGGTCAGAAATGACCCAGATCGCCCACAGAACCTTCCAACCAAAAAAGCACCAACCTTAAAATCCAAACAAGCGAAATATCTCGTCGCCCAGGAAAAGGGAGGACCCCCATCCCCAAACGAAAGCACCGAGTGAACTCGAGTAAACCTTGTGGAAGTGTGCTCGAAAAAGCGCGATTCGATTCCTCGAACGTGGCTCGCGGATCCTCTCTCACCTTCTGGCCCCAGTCACACGCATTCTTTATTTTCTTTCCCCCCCTCCGGTTAGGGATATATTTAAACGTCGGACGCAAAGAGTGATTTCGTTGAACCGCTAAATCAGTCGTCATCGGAGTGAAGAAATCTTTCCTCCCTGTATCGCGTGGCGAAGGAAACACGGCGGACAGAAGAGAGAGGCGTGTAGTACAAGCGACATCGATCATCTTGATCAATTACCTTTAATCCGCGCGTGGCACGCGCGGCTAATCCTTATCTACCGATCGAGCCGCGCACCACACGCTGGATTAAAATAGAAAAGGCGACACCCGGTAAATAAGAAAGCAGGCGAGCTGTAAGATTAATCGAGAGTGTCGGGGCTTTAGCTTAAAGGTTACTCGTAATAACCGGACGACCTCCCTCTTCTTCTTCACCTTCTCGTCGTTGTTCCCTGGGTTTCACGGGGTTGGGTTCTCCAGTGGCAGCTCGCGAGTGCCGATACGAGACGTTACGTAGGAAATATCGAAAACAGAAGCCCCGTGCAGTTGGTGCACTCTGTGAATGGTGTGTTTCCAGGGTTTCCCCGGAATATTCCAATTGTCCACGCCAGACGACTAGCTGGAAATGATTTCTTCTGGAGATGCGGGTGATTATGTCGCTACTGAGAATAGGCTAGCTTTTTTCCCCCTAGAGTAGAGAAGTTTTTGCAAATATTGCCTTGTTGTCGTGTCGACTGTTGTCTTTCTTTCGTAGAAAGGAAGATTGTTGCGTTGGTTGGTTTTTCTGTCGCTTCTACGCGGAAGTTTCCTCGATGGACATTTTTTTTGAGTATTGTAAACATTGCGGTGTAGCTCGAAGCGAGGGCTATCTCCGATTCTAATGAAATTTCGGTATTTCATAGGTCTCAGAAAGATATTCGACACGTGTTTCTTTGTTTTATTGGCAATAGTTTACGGTGAAGGGGTGAAAATTGCTGTGAAAGTTTAGGGTAGTAAAGATACTTGGTCGAATATCTCGGGAATTATTATAGCTAGAGGATTGAAGTAAATTGATGAAATTTGCATTTCTACGTAAAGAATTCAACTGTGCAAACAGACTGGAGAAAATTTCGTTTGTTTAAATAATACGTCAAAAATGACAACTTTTTCGTGAATTTTTCTAGCAAAATGTTTATCGTTTTCTTGCTATATATCGGGTAAATTGAACGTTCACCTTTCAACGTCACTTTTTCCAGCAAGCGTTTCGCGCCCGAGCATTTTTCCCCCGGGTTCCGAGAACTCGCGCGAATCTCTCCTTCTGTTTACTCTGCGCGAGACTTTTTCTCGATTCGAAAGCAATTAACCACAGCACGAGACACAGCTTTGCAGCTGGCAGCCACGTGGCAGGCTCCGGCCAAAACCGAGCGTCGTTTTCGAGCGTGCCAAATGTTTTATCGCCACTGACAACTCGCGTCAACGTTTATTTTTTCTCTCGCTCCGCGGGAAACCGAAAGTCTGAGACTCTGAAAACCATCCACCGCCGGATTCGTCTTGCGAACGAACCTTTTCATTTTCGTAGCAGAGTTTAATCTCGAGAGGAGAGACGTGTTTGAAAATAATGGGGAATTATCGACACCTGTTTCCGTTACCTTTCGACGTTTCCGATTATCTCGAGCGTGTCGGCGTGCGTAAGGGTGGTTTCTTTTTCTCCCTCGAATGGACACGGAAGCGGAATTTCGAGATAATTACGCGGCATTCTTCTCGAGTGGCAAGTGGTGAACCGCCACGTTTAGAAAATAAAGTATCGGGCGAGAGTGTGCGGCGGAGTGGTTAAGTGTCGAGTGCGCGGGGGTGAGACTCGAGGGCGAACGACACTGCGAAGAATGAAAGTTTGGGACTATTTTCGAGCGGGACAAAGGAGAGAAGTAATCGCATTTTCATTTTGTTTCATTGTTACAGTCTAAACAAAAGCAAACCCTTGAAGCGGGCTGACGTGTAAAGCACTTGTGTGTGCGAATGTTTCTGTAACTAGAAACGCGGTTACGACCTGCTTTTAAACAAATTTCTGCAACGGTTTTATCGTTCGTTTACCATTTGGATATTGTCGGTTCGGCGAGTGAAGAATTGAAGCGTGCTTTGGTTAGGTTGCGAGCGGAAATATTTGCGAAAATTTGATTTGATATTGAGGAAGAAGAGGTTGGATCAGCCAAAGGAGCGGAAATGTTTGCAGGAATTTGATCGAAGGCTGATCGCGTGAACGAAGGGGAAGGATATTAAGATTAGACCATTAATCCGCCATTCAAATATTCCCAATTGCACGAATAAAAGAATCAAATATATAGTCGGGGCCACGATATAGCGAGGTTGTAAAATCGGTCAGACGTCAAAGTAAAGATGTTTTAGCTGCCGGGACCCGAAAATTGACAGAGATACGAGCAGATAAGTACTTGAAACCATTGTCAGGACCGTACGAAGAATTCTTGTATCCAGCGAAAGTCAACTGATTCTAATATACTTACTGAAAACTGCATGCAGCTAGGACAAATTAGGGTTTCTCCCTCTGGGGGAAGCCGCTTTTGGAAGTACGGTTACAGGTAAAGGTCTTATTGATGTCTTTAGCATCTTAGTTTATCTACTCGTGTTATATACAGATAGAAAGTGCAAAAAGATTGTGTAGCTTAATATTAACATATTTTCCATTTGTAAATGAAATACCATTTTCTACTTGAAGTACCAAAGTTTATTGTTGGAACCCTCAAACAGACTGCAACACACGGCCTTGAGTGCCGCAACATCAATCGGTGCCGATTCTTGAGAGTTCGCTATATCGTGGCCCCAACTATACTTTCTTAAATTAGGAATATGAAAAATTTCATTTGATAATAATTTTCAACCCCCGTTTCACCATTTCGCTATTCCCAATTCCACTTCCTTAAATTAGAAACCTAATCTGACATTAAACACAGAAAGATTAATCACTCAAAATGAGCGAAAAAATATTGCGAAAAAATTGATATTAAGAAGAAAGGGGGTTAATCGTCCCGAAAGAGGGGGGAAATGTTCGTTGGAAGAAAACGCGTCGAAAATAGTACACTCGAGCTGCAAAGAGGAAAATGAAGAGAAGGGAGGAAGGAAAATGCGCGCTGTTCGGAAGGACGAAAAAAATCCCTCCCCGGTTCGTGGTGAAATCCATTTTTACAGCATCCTGACGCGTTGAAGCGTCGGTCGGAAATCGCGTGTCTGTATCGTCGCGAGGCGTTTAGCGCGAGGAGCGTGCACGACGCATAAGTAAAAGGGCACAGGTGCGCATACATATCAGCCAACATGGTTGAGGCATCGTCAGTCGACGAGCGTCCGTCGAGTTAGCGTCGTTAATGGAATTTCATTTCAGACAGGCTACTTCACGCTCCGTGTCAGATCGATCTTGAAACAATCGCTGGTTAACTCGTTGTCGCCAATGTCGAACGTTTCTTTCTCTTTTGATTCTTCCCGCAATCTCTCCTCCGTGGAATTCCCTGTTTCGGTAAAAATTGAGGAACGTGATTCGAGCGGAATTAAATTTCCTTTATCCTTTGTTTCAAGTAGATTTGTTTTGCTTTATCAAAATTTAACTTTTTCCTCTGTTTCTGAGATGCTACGGGAGATTGGTCTCTTATCAAGCTCTTTGTTTTTTATTCCTGTGTGTATCGTGGCTATACGTCCTTTATTTCAAGTAGCTGTCCCTCATTTTTTCTCTACCTTTACGGAATTACAGGAAATTGTACTTTTGACCAAATTATCGATGTTGTGTCCGTCTCCGTTTCTTATTTTGCCGAGCTTATTTCACATTTAAACCAAGGGTTTGTCCAAACAGTCGAACCAGCTTGAAACTACGCGAAAGGACTGAAGCGTGATGGGAGAGAACCCTAAAATTTTCAGGTTTATTTCCTCCCAGAAAGTATGGTCGCCGTGTGTATCAGCCTAATTTTCAGTCTCTTCTTTCCTTTTATTGCAAAAAATTATCTCAGGATATTCCAAGTAGCCTACAATCCTACTCTGTACCCAATTTGTACTCAATAATCCCTTGCTCTATCAACTCAAATTGGGGTTGAAAATAAACGAAAAATTGTCCCGAACACAGAATATTCAAAATATCCTATAATCGATCCCTTTTCTCCTCTACACACAATTCGCACTCAACAATCCCCTATTTCATCAACACAAACTTGGGTGAAAAACGACGAAAAGCCACCCCGAAATCAGTCTATCGAAGTACTCCATCGATCTCCAAAACCTCCGCCAAGAGTGCACCAAAGTAGGCGAAAATTGGCCAATGCAGAAAGAAGGCACGAACCAAAATAAGAGAAAAGGAAAAATCCCCCGGAGCACGATGAAATCATTCACCTCCCTCTCGGAGGTCCGACCGGAGGTGTCGCGACGTCTCGATGGCAACTCGTTTGCCAGTGACGTCGTCCATAACGTCGCGCCGCCTTTTGAGATTATGCGAGTATTTATCGATTTGCATTTAGATTTGTCCCGTCACGATGCGTCGACCCATTGTCAGTGCAGCGTCGCGCGTCTGCGCGCATAATCGCCGTCTCGAGGCGAACGGAGAAACCGAACACGGTTTCACGGAATATTTTTAATCCATCCTGGGGTGGAACGAACGTAACGACGCGTCGTGTCGGGATACCAGACAGATCAAAGTTCCCGCGCGAAAAAATCCCACAGAGAGGAGGAATCTCTCCTTCAACCGACGACCGGATCCTCCCTTTCCAGACGAATATTTTCGCAAACGAGGATGATGATTCATTGCCACTCTTTTACACTCTCTTCGTCTCGTCGAGATATTTCTCGCGTGGGAAAAAGGATCGTTGATTTCGATCGATGGAACTTCCAGAGGAATCGTTCAGTTTCTTTTTCCTCTCGTTCGATTTTTCGTTGCACCAATCGAGCGGAGGAACAGGGGTAAAGGTGATTTACGGTTGATCTATGTATGCTTGAAGGAGGGATACGAGTGGATAATAAACGCGATTACTTGCGCGGATTTGCGAAGAGAGATCGTGATAGGGATGGGATCAAGTTCGATATGGATTTACGAATCCGAGTTAATTTCGGTAAGCTAGTTTCGTTTTATGGGTTTCGATTGCTACTCGTAAGAAAGGAAGTCTCAACTAGCGTGAAAAACTGTGTAACTTGAGAGAGAAAGCAAAACGAGTATAATTTAGTAGGTTGTTTAATGAAATTCGGCGATTTCAACGTAAAAGAAAAATAGACTACAAACGAAGAAGAAAAAGGTTAGAGTCAGGGTTGAGTTTCAAGGCGAAAATAGCCGATCGTCAATGATAGATCCGCGCAATGATAGAAACTGTTTACAATACGAATGCTTTTTGTGTACTTTTTACCTTTTCCATTTCTCCAAAGAACTCGAAAAAAATTCGAATCCTACTTATTGTTGCAAGTACCTACTATTTTAATTTTCCGCTCAAAATTGGAATATCTACTTGCGAGGCACTCCATCCCATCCCTAATTGCGAAGTGCACGATACAAATGGCGAAGTGATTGGTGAAAACGACGTTGTTTATCTCGCACGTCGCGTGTTTGTAAGGGGCAATAAAATATATCTCGGGTTTTTGCTTGCGGTGTCTAATGAATCGACGAACGGTTCGCAGAAAGGAAAATGTTTACCTTGCCGTGCTTCTTAATATAGTTGCGATTACACGGAGTAGATGAAGTGAATGAAAACGTTGCCACACTCGATCTCTTGCCTCCCTGTGAGGTGCAAATAATTAATGGTCGAGCTACCTGGCTGGCCTCGCGTGCATCGCTAGGCTCGTGGAAAAGTGTAGTAAGTCGTTGAAGGATTCGACCAAGTTATTAACTAAGAGGTAATTTTCATTCGATACAGCAGACTCCCGTAAGATATCGCGACTACTGTTTTCATATAACGCGATTTAACCCTTTAACCCTTATGTCAATATCCGGATACCCTTTTGCATAATTCTCACTTCAAGTATTTGATCTTGGTTGTTATTTCGCACATTTCCTGTCCGTGTTTGCCTCAACTTTAGAATTTTCTTATCAGAAAACTACTAAAATTGGACGATAAAGTAGACGACAATTCTGGTTACTGACATAGAGGTTAACGCGATAAGTTCAACTCTTTGAGTGGTGATTACTCCCTGCCGAAGCTCTCCGTATGGACGGCGCGCGCCTAGCGTTTGCGATCTACTTCTAGCGCGAACTCTGTTGATCGAGTATACAAGGCGCAACTGGCAATGAGTTACTGTGATTCTTTTACAGTTAGTTTCAACTAACGTCCAGGAAACGAAAGAGCCCAAGAGAAAAATTTCTTACCGCCAGTCTGGGACGGACGTGGTTCCGAAAGGGAGTAGATAGTTCTGCTGAATGGAGATATAAGACGCAATGTCTGGGGTACTCCGAATGCCCTTCGGGCGGCAAACACTACGTGTGATTCTTTTACACCGAATTAAATAACGAAAGAACGGGTGGTCCGCGGAACATAATTGCAACATCTGGGCCTCGACGCCCAAATAGGAAACCTCTAAGGGAGAATACAGAGGGAGCGGTTGGCGTAGCGCGCTAAGCTTCGGCTTGCTAAGCCGAAGGTCCCGGGTTCGATTCCCGTTGGGTCCTTCAAAATTTTTCCGTCGATTTCTACAATTATATTACATTAGAAACCTTGCAAACTTTGAATATTCAGTAGAAGTGAAAATATTATGTAGTATTGGGGCCTCGATACCCAAATAGGAAACCTCTAAGGGAGAATAGAGAGGGAGTGTTTGGCGTAGCGCGCTAAGCCTCGGCTTACTAAACCGAAGGTCCCGAGTTCGATTCCCCGTTTGGGTCTCTCGAAATTTTTCCCTAGGTTTCTATACGTATTCATCTTATTACGCGGGAGATCGAAAAATTGACAAACGCATATACGCGCCCATAGTCCCTATAAAAAAACCTTTCGCCGAACGCACATACGCATCCATAGCACTGAAAGGGTTAAACGAGTTTGACTAAAAAGAGAGATTCTCCAAGTATATTTCGCTATAACGAACGGTTAGGAATCGATTGGTAAGCGTGAAGTTATTAATTTCCCAAGCTTCAGCGGGGAGCAACTCTTAATTTCCCACTTGCAGCGCTTAATTATCGTCGAAGGCAATTGAAAGTTGGCGAATAGAAAAAGAAGAAACTAGTGCTTCAACGAAACGTATATTCGTTTCGCGGAGAATCGAAGAGGCGAGGGGGGAGAAAGGTGGGGTTTCGGGGGTGGTGAGTTTCGATTCGACTTGCACGCTGCTTGGTTATCGATTCCAGACAGGAAACTCGGTGGAAGTTTGGGGAAAGGGACGACGATTCCCGTTGCGGGGGGGCGACTCGCTTAAAAGTTTCCACGAAAAAGCGAGTTCTTGTGTAATGATAGCTTGCACGGGAAATTACGCTCCGCGTCCACCAACTTTGTACCCTTTGTCGAGTTCCCTGCTTGCAACTCTCCAACCCCCCGCGAACTTCATGCTCACGAGATGTGTTTTCCTGGATATAGAATCTGAACGATCGAGAATTTGTGTGCGGAAGGGTTGAAAAATGCAATTGCAATCGGTGTGTCTCGTTAGATTTACATTTACCGTGGACTTTGATCTGTTCTGGAAAGAGGATTAAACGGGACGAGTCCCTTGACGATGCTGGCACACTTTGCCTCACTTTCTTCTTTCTCTGTTCCTTGCTCTCTTTATGCGGGAAATTATTCACGAAGGATTGAAAGTTTGCGCGTGTTATTCTAGGTCCGGTGTTTCGAAATTTGCGAAACGTCGTTAAGTTTGGAATGCTGAAGTGATTGTCGGAAGTTATTGTGAAGGAAAAGGAAATTCGCGAGTAAAATTTTCTGAATTGTCGCTCCAATTTTATTAGAAATAATTTGGTGAATACGGTGTTTTTAAGGGAAGGCTTGACTCGAATCAGGTGTACCACAGTCGTTAACTCTTTTGCATTGTGATTTTTTAAAGAAATGAAAAAGTACAACACTTTTTCTGTTCTATTTTGACCGTAATCTGCACAATTGTGGCTTAATCTCTGTGTTGCAGTTATTTCAAACAAACCCTCGATCTTTCTTCACCCTTCAGTTACTCTTTCGAAAAAGAAACCCAACTACACCTATCCCCCGATTTACACTGAAGATAGGTTCCTTAGAAAACCGTGTAAATCGGAAACAAACTAAAATGTGCATAATTCAGTCATTTGTTTCAACGTAAAATAAAACTAAGTATATCTTAAAAAACATGAAAATAACGGTCTATTCATAAAATGATAAAAATATAAAGGTATATGTATGTAATTGATTTTACATGTAGAAACAAGATGTATAAATTGAAAAATTTAACCAAAAATTTAATTACTGTTATCACTTTCGTAGACTATTGTTAGAATTATGGTAATAAATTAAAAGATATTATTTTAATTATGAATCTTCTTTATTTTTGATACACGAAGAAGGCACGTCGCTATGCAATCAATCAAACAAAACAAACATAGACAAGACGCTGAGAAAAAAAAACGTATCAGCGTTACCCATACTAAACAGATGGTTACTATGTTATTTCTATATATATATATATATATTTATATTAATCTGTCTCAGTATGTTGATTATTTTTGCCGTTACTATTACACAGACACATACTCATTTCTCTTTATAATCCAACAACTATTAATCTTTTATTCCTGGTTGGTATGATGTCACTTTCATCACTCGATAGTACTAGATACGATTCAAGTTCGATGCTAGATGAATTAGAAACAATTTCAGATCGGCGAGCCTTGGTAATTAACAATTGTGTTTGGTTTTTGATCAAATCTTTATAGACCTCCTCATATTGAAACCGTGTAAATCGGGGGATAGGTGTACTTGTTCGTCACCACCAATTTCCTAAATACAACAACTCCTTCAACCCTATAGCGACGGAGTTATTTTTTTAACGCGTTCACCACAATTTCACCAAAGTGTCTATTATCCTTAGTACTCGATACCGTCGAATATAACCGCAACCGCCGTAATAAAATAATCACGCCGTCTGTTCGATCCTTTTTTGTGATTCATCGGTGGGTCACGCTGTCCAGAACCTGTCAAACAATTCCTTATTTATCCATCGATCATCGTCTCTCTAATGAATACTAAATTGATATCAATTTTCCCTGGTCTGCTCAACTGCAACGCACACTGAATCACTGGAAAGTATTAACCCTTTGCGCTCCGAGTAGTTGAGTTACTCCACACTTGTTTGCCTTCGTTTCAACATTCCAGAGCAATTCTAGTTAAAAAACACTCAATTTCACTATAAACTTAATTCACAAAAAAATACTTCACTATCCTTTATAATAGATAACTTATCGTTAACACGTTGAATGCCGTGGGGGTGATCGCTGACCAGGGGTTCCAAGATTCGTAGAAGCATTTAATTTGAATGAACGGTAATATTTGGAAAATTTTCATGTAACGCATCGCACAACATATTTAAACAGTTCCACCTCTAACTGTTGACGCATTATTTACGCACATCGGAATATGGTGTATTTAAACAAAAAATTGATTTCTGCGCCGTGGCCAAGTTACGCAGAATAGTGAGAGTTAATTTCAAATTTTCAACGAATTAATCACCGACTCACGCTCGACATAGAAGCGTGAACCAAAGCAAGTTCAACGGAACCCCAATCTCCAAGTCACCACGGTGTCTCCAGAACCGCCCAGATCCCGGAAGAGACTACAGGTCCCAAAGGACCCAACGAGAGATACACTTCTGAAACGCGACACACCGGAGCGTATACCGACGAAGCCACGTGCGTACACACGTGGAGCAGAAATACCGGCATCGAGCGATAAAGAGGGTTGGAATTGTGCAAGAGCGAGGGAGACAAGAGTGGACGTAGCGTGGCAGAGAGCGCGGCGGGACGGAGAGGTCTGGCGCGTAGCTCGAAGCCCTATTGCTCGTCGCAGCTCGAAAGAGAGCTCAGTGCTACGATGGTCAGCAAGCGGACAAGTCGCGCGTTGCAACGCGCACAACCATCGTCTCTCTGTTGCTTCGTCTCGTGACCATCTCCAACACCGTGTTTAGCATACACACACACACACAGAGAAAGAGAGACGATCATCGGTCGGTCGGTCGTAGTGTGTATTTTGTGTACGCGCGCGCGTGTGTGTGTAATAGAGAGGAAGGAACGGGGAGGAAAGCGCGTGTCTCGGTTAATCGCGCCTAATTAAGACGATTCGCCGTCTGCCGCGCGCGCCATGCACTGTCATTGACCGTCTACAGCAAACGGTTCTCCCGTTGGCTCGTAAATCATCGTGCTGACTCTTCCCGCGGCCAGAATGCCGGGTAATTGTGTCACGGTTGATATACGAATTTATTTTCGTCTGCTCGAGGGGATTGATTAGCCGGGGAAAACAGCCGACGTTTCGTACAGGAACAACTTCTTCTTCGTCTGCCTACGTACATGTACGAAGTCGCGGATCGTAGAATCGTTTAGAGCATTGCTGCGCGTTGATAAATGTGGGAACATTAGCGGTTCCTTTTTTTATTCTCGTTTCTGTTTCGGTTGACGGATTTTTTTGTTCGATGGTGTGTTCGAGTTGTAACGGTACAAGGGAGAGACTGACAGGGGCGCGTAGTGGTTAAAGGGTGAAGATCGTGAAGTTGGACGGTGAGGGAGCTGAGCAAGGAGCACGTGCTTGCGTCGCGAAGGAAACCACGTGGCTTGTGACAGCGGCGACGATTCTTACTGTAAGTTGGTTATTGAGGAGGCATTTTAATTGGACGGTGGTCTATTTTGGGGGAGTTTCGGTGGTGGACGTGGTTGTTTCTTGGGGAAGTGAGTAGTATTTGAGAATTTGGAGAAATTTTGGAACGATGCAATTTGTACTTTTTTTTTTTTTTTTTAGACTTGTAGATTTTAAAACTTCGATTAAGTGATTTGTACGATTAAGATTCTGGGTTTGGGTGTTTTTTGAAAAAGTGACGAGTAGTCGAGAATTTGGGATATTTGTATTTTTCTTGTTTCGATATCGAATAAACGAAGGCTTCCAGCTTTTGAAATTTTGATTGCACGATTTGTACGATTAAGATGCAAGTCTGGGTTTGATTGTTTCTTGGAAACGTGACAAGTGACAAAAAGTACAACAATACTTCTATTTTTCTTTTTAATATTGAGTAAACGAAGGCTTCCAATTTTCTAAATTCTGATCAAACGATTTGTTTGGTTAACCCCTTAACTTGCACGCTCGAGTTAATTCGAGCGCGCTAAACAGGCCAAACTGTGCACACTCGAGATAATTCGAGCGGCGTTGTATTTGATGCTGCTATAATTTTTCACACTCGAATATATTCGAGAATTGAAAATAACAATGTGAAAGCTAAGAAAAAGAATCGTGTTATTGATATTTATCATTTACATAGGATTGTAAGCTATAATACTTATTTATTCGAAAATAAAATATAGCCTTTTTCCATGGAACAAAAGCGCAGTATATCGAAATTGTCCACTAAAAGAAAAGTTGAATCAGGAGTGATAACAAATGGAAACCAAGCGTGTCGGTTTCATTGTTTCCTGGAAAAGTGACAAGTATTCGAAAATTTGGAATAAGATTTGTAATTTTGTTTTTAATACGAATTTTTCAATTTCGATTAGAAATACTCGTGTTATCGAAGCGTGCCACCTTGCTTTTTAAGAAACCGTCAGATATCTGACAAGGGGGTAGATGGCTATTCACAGTTTCACTATTGTATCCTTCGCTTCCATTCTAATTTCGTCTACTCGGTGCTCGAAAGAATCTCAGAACCATCGAAACTCCGTCCACCGAGGAACAACACTCTCAATGAATAATTGCGTACCCGCGGCGTATTGAGAGATACGCCGTTATCGCGAACCGGAGCAACAACTTAACCGCGATAACATACTATTCGAGAAAAATAATTCTTCCACCGTGACACGAATCTTTCTCCTCTTTCTTCCAACCTTTCTCCGTTCTCCTCCTACGAAAATTCGACAACCCCCGAGCTCACTTCGATCGAACGCGCCAGATAAAATCGACCTGACGCGCTCGATCTACTTTTTACAAACTTAGAAACCGTCCTCGGACGTTTGAGAACTGTTTTTTATCTATTGAAAAGCAGCATCGTTGGGAGATAGCAGCGAGAGGACAATTTTAGGTGACACTGTTGAGCAACTTTCACCCCAACTTTCGATTTTAATTAGCGGGGTACTCTGAGCACCCCGGTTATGTTATTTGCGGGATACTTCGTTGCATTGCTCTGCTGTCGTGCGCCTTCTTTGTAAGAGCACTCGCTCGACTTAATAAAAATTACGCTTCTCCCAGTAATGATAAGTAAATCGACAAATTTCGGAGCGCTCGATTTGAGAGAAAATTGTTTTGCATGAAACACTACCGGCCGGGTGAAAATGACCCAAAACCAGTGAATGTACGGTACGCGGCCATTTGTATCTTTTCGACTTTGTTTTCTGCGTGTATGCTTCTATTTGTACCGGTCTAATCTAATTGTTCATTCACATTTTAGTTACATAAAAATTCACTTTTGGAGAGTCGCTGATAGGTCATTTTGGCCCGGTTGGTAGTTCTAATGTTAACGCCTCAAATACCGTTTCGAAAGATAATTATTTCGCGTAATACGATAAGACTAACGTCGTTTCGCAGCAATTCAATTTTTTGAACATTTCTCAAATTTTCTCGAGGAATACTGGAAAAGGAGGACTGAAATTTGAACGTAGTGCCGAGGTTACCCCACGTACATAGTTACGTCATTTTGTACCACGCGTCTAAATTAAGGGTTAATGGAATCAAACTCCGTCGACCAACTGGTACATCGAAGCTACTAGACCTCGACCTTAAAACGTCGCTATGAAACACTTTAAAAAGACGAAGAAGAATAAAGAAAGAAAAAGACAAACTATTTTAACGCGAATAAATGTGCGTGTGTGTGTGTCAGAGGCTAGATCGAGGCTCTGTAAAGGACAGCGAGGATCGATTCGGTTGTGTCGCTGAAAAAGCCGCGGGCACAGCGGCTTTTAAAACGGTACGATCTACATAGAGAGCTAAGAGAGGAGAACGGTGTGAACGGCCTGTTCTGCGTTCGTTAGCTCTCCACTCGCTCGTATAATTTCTGGGCCGTACGTAATTTAACGCACCTCCCACTTACGTCACGTGATAAGATCGTTTCCGCGGTTTTGTATTATGCACACGCGGTTCGGCTGATTTTAATTGCCGCCCCGGTATTGTCCAGCGGCGGAAATTAACATTGCGCTACGCATCATCGGCAATGCAATCGCTTCCGATCGTCGATGAAAAATGGAATCGGTTTGGTTATGTGTGGAAGAGGGACGAAATTGTGGGAATATTTAATATAGGGAGTGTTGCAAAATTTTGGGGAAATTTGTGATGAAAGTATTAGGTTGGACCGACTTTGCGAATTTTTTTAGGTGAAATTGTGGAAATATTTAACGTAGAGAGTGTTGCAAAATTTTGGGAAAATTTCTGAGGAATTTATTTTCAAACTTTTTTGGGTTTTTGAAGAGTCGGTCTTGCGAAATTTTCGAGGTGAAATTTAGGGAATATTTAATATAGGGAGTGTTGCAAAATTTCGGGAAAATTTGTGAAGAATCTATTTTCAAACTTTTTGGATTTCTGTAGAGCCGACTTTGCGAATTTTTCGAGGTGAAATTTAGCGAATATTTAATATAGGGAGTGTTGCAAAATTTCGGGAAAATTTGTGAAGAATCTATTTTCAAACTTTTTGGATTTCTGTAGAGCCGACTTTGCGAAATTTTCAAGGTGAAATTTAGCGAATATTTAATATAGGGAGTGTCGCAAAATTTCGGGAAAATTTGTGAAGAATCTATTTTCAAACTTTTTGGATTTCTGTAGAGCCGACTTTGCGAATTTTTCGAGGTGAAATTTAGCGAATTTTTAATATAGAGAGTGTCGCAAAATTTCGCGGATATTTCTGAAGAGTCGACCTTACGAATTTCTCGAAATGAATTTGTGAGAATATGTAATGTACAAGGCATTGCAAAATTTTGGGGAAATTTCTGACGAATCGATTTTCCAATTTCTCAAGTTTCTCAAGAGTCACGCTTTCGAGTTGAACTTGTTTTTCCTTGGAACCCGATACGAAAAGGTCTCGTGACTCAGATTCTTAACCTGCTAACTGCTTTCACCTTTCAAACAGAAATTGAAACCCTCCAATTATATCGATACCTAAACTTCCGCTAAAAATTAGTAAAAATTTTGTTTCGTGCAAATGTGAATATGCAATCCCACAAAAATATCTTCCGATTATATCGATCTTTCTCTCCCAAAAATAAAACGATCGCTAAATTCCTCAGTCTTTGCGAAATTGTTTTTCATCCTATAAGACGATCATTTGTAGAAAACCTCTCGACCTACATTTCTCAGCAATCTCGCGAATGTCTCGCTAAAAGACAAGTCAAACGGGGTTATCTTTGAACTAGCGAGTCTTCGTTAATTTTCTCCGAGAACCGTCGACGTACGTTGCACACGAGGAAAAGAGTATTACTTCACTTCTGGATTTCCCTCGAAACAAAAAAAGATCCGATGAGAGTTATCAAACGAGAATGATTTCTCGCTAGAGTTTACATTTTTTCATTCCAGGAAGTTCACGGGAACATATGCTCCGTAAAGAGTGGGTGTTACATGTGCTGCTCGGTTGTCGAACTTCTCTCCAAGGCACATGTAACACGCTTAGGCCAGTCGAGAGAAACACTTCAGAATCGAACCGTGTTTCCCCTTCTTCCTTCAAACACGACGAAAATAAATTCGTGAAAAAGAGAAAAAGAAAAAATGTGTTCCTTTGTACAACGCCAAGAATTCTCCTCTCTTTTCTTCGTGTAAACATCTCCGTGACGAAGTGAAACAAATCGATCCTTTGTGCCAACGAATCCCAAAAATTATCTCGTCCGACCGAAAGATATTTAACGCGTCACCGTCGTAAATTTTCAAACCTATCTCTCTCTCTCTCTCTCTCTCTCTCTCTCCGACAAGATCAATTGCCATAAATCTTGGCCTAACCAACTCCGGTAGCAATAGCAAACGGCACGGAATCCGGCAAACAAACAGATTCAGTTCCTTCGCATTTACAGTAGTATCTACGGAGTTCCTCTCCCCCTTTCAGGGGAGGAAGAAACACAAACAAGTGTGGATTCACCTCCTCTCTGTTGCGAGAGAGAGTTTCCATCGTTTTCCCGATGACGACTCCATAAATTCTCCGGTATCTGGGCTGTGTGCACTCTGTGACAGAATATATTAAGCAGATTAATTCTGTACGAGGAAAACGCCCATAAACCATCGATTCCATCAATTTCTGATATCTGGCAGGGAGTGGAAGGAAGAGAGGAATGCTCGCTCGACGATGGCCTTCATAAATCTTCCACGATCGTCGTCGTCGTCGTTGTCGTGGTGAAGACGGAACGTCTTAAACAAGAACAATCCGCGGAGTATTTCTAATACACGACTTCCCACCGTGTCGAATAAATCAAGCCAGATCAATTCCACGCGTTTCCATTGAACGAGAACCGCGACTGCTGCTGTTGCTTGGCCAATGAAAGACCGTTGGTGAATGGATCGAGTGAATGAAAATCGCCGGCTGGTGTAATGTGCCTCGATTCAAGCTTGTTCCCCACAGTCGTTCAATTCCGGGAATTTGTTAGTTTTCTTCTTTTCGCGGGTTTACGGGGGAGGATTAATGGATGCGTACGTGTACGGAGAGGTTCTCGGAGAATCGATCAGCGGCGGGAGGAGATTTCGGGGGATTCGGTGCGATCTTTTGGAAGATCGATCGGGGAAATCGAGCACTTGAAGGTTTTTAACTTACTTTTGCAGTTCAAACGATGACTCAAATTCTTAAAAAAATTATTTCATTAGGGAATTGAGCGGTTGAAGATTTTTGACTTACTTTTGCAGTTACAACGACGACTCAGATTGTTAAAAAAATTATTTCATAAGGGAATTGAGCGTTTGAATTTTTTTAACTTATTTTTGCAGTTGGAAGAAAGATTCAGATTGTTAAAAAAATTGTTCGATAAGGAAATTGAGCATTTGAATTTTTTAAACTTATTTTTGCAGTTGGAAGGAAGATTCAGATTGTTAAAAAAATTGTTCGATAAGGAAATTGAGCATTTGAATTTTTTTAACTTATTTTTGCAGTTGGAAGAAAGATTCAGATTGTTAAAAAAATTGTTCGATAAGGAAATTGAGCACTTGAAATTTTTTAACTTATTTTTGCAGTTGGAAGGAAGATTCAGATTGTTAAAAAAATTGTTCGATAAGGAAATTGAGCATTTGAATTTTTTTAACTTATTTTTGCAGTTGGAAGAAAGATTCAGATTGTTAAAAAAATTGTTCGATAAGGAAATTGAGCATTTGAATTTTTTTAACTTATTTTTGCAGTTGGAAGAAAGATTCAGATTGTTAAAAAAATTGTTCGATAAGGAAATTGAGCATTTGAATTTTTTAAACTTACCTTTGTAACGAAGTCTCAGATTGCTCAGAAAATGAATAAAACACGCTTTGTTACGGAAATTAATGACGTTAAAAGTGTTCAAAATGGTCATTGGGGGACTTATCATCACCAGATACACGTCCTTAAACCGTACACACTCCTCTGAGTTATTTCCTCTCGCTCTCGATACCAGTGGAAATAATTTACCCGTTCGTTTAGAGTGAAACACACTGTATACCTCCTTATCACCCCTGCCTCTAAAAAAAAGTTAACATTTTTTCGAATCACCCCACATTATTTACCATAATTCTGAAACACAATTTCTCGGAATCCTACAAGAGAGTGAAATATCATTCATTCTCAACGATAAGCTAAAAAATCATCGAACCTACCCAATACATACTAAAATTCCACGAATTTACCGTCTCTTTTTCCAAAGAAGCTCAACGGCGGAGATAATTAAGGAAAAAGCACGCAGGTCCTCGATTTATGAATGAACGGCGCAAGCGTTAAGGTTGCAACGGAGGGATTACGCGAGAGATAATAGCGCGCGTTGTACTCGGAGGCGCGATCAGGAAGAGGAGAGAGAGCGTTTTCCGCACGTGCGTGCGGCGCGGCGTGGCGCAGCCGCGAGCAGTATCTTCATCTATTTCAGTGGATTGCCTTGTCGGAAGTA
This sequence comes from Habropoda laboriosa, assembly GCF_001263275.1. Classification (NCBI taxonomy): domain Eukaryota; kingdom Metazoa; phylum Arthropoda; class Insecta; order Hymenoptera; family Apidae; genus Habropoda; species Habropoda laboriosa. The sequence continues at coordinate 2,855,771 of NW_017100262.1, forward strand.
TCACTCGACGGTCGCTTCCTATTGTGATAAAACCGGGACCGTGGATTCGTATCGCTTGATCCTCGTGCCGTCGTCGTTTGCCGCGAGACGCTGCCACCGAGATTGACGTTGACGAAAAATCGGGACGGATTGAGGAAGTCGGGTGTCGTTGAACGGTGATGTGAATGGAAACGTTGCGAAATGATGAGCGTACAATTGGTGAGTTTCAATGTACAACGAACTTCCATTCAATTCGATTCCATTCGATTTAACGTTAAACACATTTCCGGCTGGAGCATCCTCGATGGAACGAGCTACCGAAACTCTACTCTAAACGAACTGACAGAAAATACATTTTGTAGGAAGCAGAAAATTTTTCTGTGGAATTGCAAAAGGTGTTGCCGGATAGAATTCGCTTAATTGTTCGATTTCAAGGATGGAGCACGTTAAGGGAGAGAGAGAGAGGGAAAGGAAGTAGAAGCGAAGCTAATAAAAGGGAGGACGGTCTAGAATTCGGAAATAGAATTTTGCTTCGTTAATCAGTGGGCGACGGCGCGAGCCAGTTAAATTTGCATAACAGTGGAACAATCGATGCTAAAGTGGCGAGTGAATTCATTTCGGAGTCCGAGACCGTGTGTACGGCTATACGGGTAATCCTGCGAAGAATGCGGTCGCCATTGTCGGGCCAATATTTTCGTTGTTCCCCCTTGGAGATTTCCTTGTCTAATTATTAGGACAGAAGGATGTTTGCAAACTGGCCGCAAGTCTGTCGGCCGTAATTCGCCTCTTGTCTGTCCACCCAGCAGCACACGTGCCTCGAGCCTTTCTAGGAACCGTTTCACGTTGTATTTTTTATGATTTTCTTTCTTTCTCTTTTTTTTTTTTTGGTTAGCAACACCGTCGAGACAAAGCTAGGAATTTTCTGCATATTCGTCGCGCCGATGACGTGCTCACGCCACCACCACCACCACCACCCTCTTGTACGTTCCCTTTATTCCGAATCGAGGGGGAGAGAGAGAGAGATTTCGAACCGGTCGAACCCCCTTCGACGTTTCTTTGCCTCCTCCATTCTTATTGCTCGATCGTATACAATGGCGATAACGTAACGGTTTGTTTACGATAGAAAACCGCACGGGAATAAATTCCACCCCTTCGTCGGGATCTCGTTCGAACTTCACTCGCGGCGACAGAAAAATATGAAAGCACACTTTCAGCGAATAAAATTATGAAATATTCTTGAAAGTAACTCGACGAATATGGACCATGCTTCGAAGTGCAGAGAGTTAATTCTTTACTTCGCAATTATTTTAAAGACAAGGCATACACTACGAATATACGCGAGTTCATAAGATAAGTAATTGACTCAGTTTTGTCTCATCTACGCTACGATCTTCGTTACGTTAAGTCACTCAGTGTCGACACAGTGTCGACGATGGCACACGGGACAAGTCGTTCCGTGTCGACACAGTGTCGACAATGGCACACGGGGAAAGTCGTTCCGTGTCGACACTCTGTCGACGATGGTACAAGTTATTCTGTGTCGACACACTGTCGACGGTGGCACACGGGGTAGGTCGTTCTGCGTCGACACACTGTCGACGATGGTACTCTGGGTAGGTTATTCCGTGTCGACAATGGTTCGACGACGGCAGCTGGACCTGGCAAAGGACTTGGTGGCTGTTGAACGTCGAATAATAAGAACGTCCGCGTCGCGTTCGCCATAGAGGAGGAAATGATCGTTTCGCAAGGCTTTTATCTAACCAGAAGACACCTCGTGCCGCCGTGACAGCTGTCAAAGCTGTCACGAAGTGCGGCGGCCACGTTCGCACTGTGTATGTGTGTGTGTGTGTGTGCTCGCGCCAATGGCAATGCGCCCCAATAAAATCGGATCAATCAAACACTTCGTCCAATTTATTCGGGCAAATTGCACACCCCACCCCCGCCAACTCGTCGATTTTTCTATTTAATCGACCTTTAATTCTCGATACACGGTCCCATTGTGTCGGCAGACAGACAGCAGAAGAGGGCTGCTACGCAGAATTCTATGTGTATGTGTGTGTGTGTGTGTGTGTGTGTTACACTTGAATCGATCGGGGGAGGCATAGAAGCAGGATCGTTTTTACGCAGAATTCTATGTGTATGTGTGTGTGTGTGTGTGTGTTACACTTGAATCGATCGGGGGAGGCATAGAAGCAGGATCGTTTTCTCCTCGATCGTTCCTTTTGTCTTCGCTTGAAGATCTTTGCACCCGGAAGAGGAGAGAGGATCTTTCACGATCCTAGCGAAGGTGACAGCTGCTGTGGTATCGGATGGACAAGGAGGCAGAAGTCTGTGTCTGTCTGTCAGAGTCTGTCTGGTGAGACTGGTGTGGAGAGGATCTCGCGCAATTTGCCAATTTTATGCACACTTCGCGAATAATGATCGAAAGTAGAACACGTGACCGCGGCTCGGTATTGTTCGACGGCTGACAATGGAATCGGATGTTTTGTTGGGGATAATAGAGCGCGTGGCCCACACGCTAATGAAAGGGTTGCACCTTTGAATACATCGAACGCGTATATACGGGGCCTAGCTACGGTTCAGCGGTGCTCACACGTATCTAGGACACGCGTTAGACGTTTCTCTTCTATCCTAAGTCAAGATGGACCTTTAACCTCTTAAACGAGCAAGAATTGACTATTGCATTTACCGCAGGATTTAATTGATACGTTAACTCTGCGCTAAGCGCAACGCATGAGAGAGATACTTGTTAATTTCTCGTTGCTGCGTCATCGAAGCGAAAGAGGCATTACATATTGGCAAAGATTTTTTATTATCGCGAAGAAAGATTCTTTGTGTCTAATAAACGTGCAAGAGATTAATGTCGCGTTAACGCTGGTGCACACGTTGCGATTTCTCACAGCATCACTGTTACACAAAATTTCCAATTACGATCTTCACCGTGACCCTAAACTAATTACAGAATAATCCACTAAAAGGTGAAGAGTATCGGTGAAACACGCTCCTTTCCATGTTCACATCGTTCACCGTTGCAACCCGCAGACAAGACAGTGAATCACCGAAAGAGATCAGAGGAATCTCCTCGAAATCCAGCGAAAGAACACTAATCTATTTCTCGTAATTATCCACGCATCGATATCCCCGAAAGAGGAAGCGCGATAATTGTCCGTCGAGAGTGACGAGAGAAAGGGTTGCGAACGCGGCGGGAGGCAAGCGGCAAGTTTGACAGTGGATATGAGCACCCCCGTTTATGAGCATAGTTGGCTACTGGAACTGAACGGAGGCCAATGTCAGAGTTCGAACGGCGAACACTTTAAAACTCGGCTAGAACAATGGCGGTGGCTGCGTTCAGGCCTAGAGTAAAAGTGCCACTGCCATTTGCAAGTCCCGATTGTACGGGGACACCGTTCTGTATGTACGAGGCCCCGGTGTGTACGTGTACGTGGCTCGCGATAGCACCGGCCTCCTCTCCGTGCACAATGCTGAATAGAAGAAACCAAAAGTGCGATTACCATTGAAACGGGGACACGGAAAAACGTTATTCTCAGCAGTTATCTGTCGGCGGGCGCGATGACGAGCCTGGTGATGCTCGAAATCGACGATGAATCGAACTTGCATGAAACGCTGCCGCTGAGTGCTTTTTTGCCCAACTTTTTTTTCGTATCTTCGAAGGGATTGGAAATTTTTCGCAACAGTCGTGAAACGTAGGAGATTCAGCGGAGAATTTTTATAAACTGATTTGATCCTTTGTCAAACTCTTCAGAAGAAACCATTTTTTTTTCTAATTTCTGGCAAAGTGTTGGAATTATTTCATTGACTAATTTTTCTATTATTTTACATTTCTCTAATTAGAAAAATGAGGAGAACAAAGAGCGAATGAAAGGGTTAAAGAGTTTGTCTTGTTAATTAACGCGACGGAACTAATTGTAATTGCAACTAACGCGACGGAAGATTGAAGATAGTTTTTCGGAAAATTGGGTGGACAGGAGGATACAGGGAGCAGAGGGAAAAAGGGTTACCGTAGCGACGAGGTTGTTTTTTCCAAAAAATTGATTGGTAATCATCGATGAGAAACGGTAGCAGCCAATTCTCCCGCTCATAAAAGCCGATTATTTATTCAAGTCGACGGCCACTCGACGTTCCACATTTAGAGTATCCCGTCTGCGGAGCTAGTGAATGACTTCCGTTGCTGCGTGAACGGCATTTCACTTTAATCTCCGTGACACCCGACGCATCGGTTTCGATCTTCGGCTGTCGAGAAGTGCATCGGCTTCAAAATTCCACTCGACGAGCACACGCACGGAAATAATCATTTCCAGCGGACAAATTCAATTTAAACGCCCTTCGATAAGATTAACTTTTCAATTTCTTGCCACTGTACGTTAATAATGAATTACTTTTCTCGCATTCTTTCGAATTTCGAATCGGGACTCGCTTATTTTTTAGAAACAACTGACGCTCTCACTCTGCCCTAAGGAGTTTAAAAATCGGTGTGCGAGTGAACGACGTGAGTCACTGTGCAGTGAAAAATTGGGCGATTTCAGGAAGGCTAACCGAACGAAAGAGCTTTAACCCTTTGCGGTCCGAATACTCCAGTTACTTCGCACTCATTTAGCCAGTGACGGACAATACCGTGTATTTCGCCTTTATTCCAATATTTCAGCGTAATATCAATGATAGAATATTAAGTTTCTCAAAATGTAAAAGTTAACTTGAAATTTCAGAAAGTCAGACTCGACGAAGGATCGCAAAGGGTTAACAAGCAAAACACCTACTCACAGCGAACCGATTGAAAAAGCAACGTTCGTTACTGCTCGTCGAGCATTCTAAGAACGCCTTCTCTTGTACCGATCGCACAATCGCGTCGTTCCATATTTATAAAGCAAATAGCGCATTGTCGGGCTTGGTCCGATGAAAAATTGAACGAACTCGCGCGAAAACACGGGACAGAAGACAAAAGAGAGGAGAAGGCAGGTCTGTGAACCACGGAACTAGCGTCTAATTTCGTGTGTAAATATCTCGAAGTGCCGTGAACCGGAAGTACTCTCGTGTAGGCGTCCTCTCGAGAAAGGGGGGTGGAGAGAGAGAGAAGTACGCGAAAAACCGCGAGTCTCGAAAAATGAAGGGAGAGAGGGAAAAGCCGTTGTTTGCGGTGAAGATTTCCGTGTTCCTTCGGGAAACGCGGGGAAAGTAGCTTGGCTGCCGGAAGCCGCAAATATTTGCACCAGCCTAGCCAGGTGGGCGGGGGAGACGGCCGACACATTGGTCTACGCGATTTTTCGATGTCGAACGCGACTGGCGTGAAACGATTCGACGAATCGATCGATGGAATATTCGGATGCTCGAGTTTGCAAAGTGTCTCTCAAGGTGGAATTAGGAATTTCTTGGTATCTCACCAAGAGGAATATTCTATTTCCTTCTCTATTGATTTGTGATTGGAGAAATTCCGTTATCTTTTCATTGTTTTACCCCGGAGCGGTGCTCGGGTCATTTTTGACCCATCGCCTTGTTACCTTTTTTAATAACTTTTGCTATCATTAACTTTACATTCCCTTAATATTATATTGAAAATTTATTGTCTCGGTTCGTAAGGTCCTTGGGTCTTTTTTGACCCATCGCCTTCTTATTTTTTAAATAACTTTTGCTGTCGTTAAGTTTGTATTCCCTTAATATTATATTGAAAATTTATTGTCTCGGTTCGTAAGGTCCTGGGTCCTTTTTGACCCACCGCCTTATTTTTCAAATAACTTTCGCTGTCGTTAAGTTTGTGTGTTGGGTCTTTTTTGACCCAAAACGTTTCAGAATTGAACTCTTATTATGGAGAGATGAGGATTTAAAATCCTCCCGTCGCTCTTGTTAAGAGATTCCACTGGAAAATTGAAGTAGAACGAGGGAATGAGCGTAGGAAAACATTTGGCAACCAAATGGTTTATGGTCAGCAGTATTGGAGGCTAAAGGTCTACGCTTGTCGTAAACCTTGGTACACTTATAGCAAGTTTCCCTTGACTTTCAAATTTTTACCACCGTAACATTTGCACAACACACTACCCTCCTTATCTTCGCTAGTTTCTACCTAAAATACACAGCCAATAGGAACGTATTGCTCAAATATTTTCATACATCCGTTACATGGAAAGATAAACATTTAACTTGCAAATTCTCTAACTTCCATTCACTTCTCAGCTACTCACATAAACTTAACTCGATGTGTGTGAAGTACAAGTGGCGCTTTAACATGCCTCATAAAGACTATCTAACACATTCAATTCACTATCTATCCTTCCTCCTCAATGACGACTTTTTCAAACTTACAAAAAGTGACCCAATTTTTTATGCAGTCACGTTTCATCATTACGCTGTCTCTCTTGTCGACAGGATTCGCTATGTTTTACATAAAAGAAAATAAGTACCAGTGTTCTGAAAGATACGAAATTAGAATTTTCTCAGATTGATTTTTATTTCTCGAAAGAAGAGTGTCCAAACACGCGCGAAGAGGTGCCAGAATAAAAAGAAAACTTGGAACGCGAAAGGCTTCGACTTAATCTTCCGTGAAATATGTCACATCCACGATTTTCAGAGAAAGAAGACTGACGGTTCCAGCGAAATAGCTGGTTCGACATATTTCTGCTGACAAAGTGGCGCACACGAGTTGAGGGCACGATCGCGCGGCGCTCGCGTTGTTGACGCTGAAGGCGCGGAAAGGTCCGCGGATTTTTAATACCCTCTAACAGGATCTCGCGAGGGGGGGGATCCGTTGTCCCGTAGACAGCAGAGGCGGCCGCACATCAAATTAACGTTAAAGAGGTTAAACCGCGCTTCTAGATAAGTCGCGGTTCAATTTAGAGCGGTCACTCGTCGACGTATCTCTGACGGTTCGCAGAGGGACGCGCCAGGATTTATTTTTAAACGACTTTGCTCGGTATAGGCGCCCACTGGTTTCGAACGAAACGCGGTTCCAGCTTCGGCTGGTCCCATTTGTCGGTGATTAACAATGTCTCGCGGATGTCGCACGTGTTTGTTTCGACAAGTGAAACGTAGGGAACAATTTTCGCGGAGTACTCGAGAATGGCAAAAGTGTGCCAATTGCACGTACCTCGAAGCGGAATACGTGTTAAAGGTTAACAGATACACGGGTCACGATTAAAGGGACATTTGACGCAATCGTGGCAGCGCAAAGCGGTATCGATTTCACGTGACCGATCGATTGTAGTTGGAGACTTGTAGCAGAGTGATTACTGCGCGATACAGAGAGGCAAATACTACGTTGAGGATTTATGAGAGAGCTCCAGTTTGTGTTGAGAAAAGGTCATCCAACTCGGCGTCTTCGTGTTTGTAAATAGAGTATCCGAAGTATTCCGTGGAAATATTCGAATTGGAAGGTAATCTTGGCAGACATTTCTTACATTAGACTCGAAAAGGAAGTCCGGTATCCTGAAAATTGCGATTTTTCTGGAACTTTGCAGGTTTGTAAAGGACCTCGACAGAATTATCACACAATTTTTTCTTTTTTTACTAATTTTTGGTTCTTCCAATACTCCCCGAATTTCCAAGTTTGCAAAAAACTCAGAATTATCCAACGACCAAAGTTCCCTCATCGCAGGAAAATCGATGGCAACCGAAATGAACAGTTATCAACCCCGAACGCAAATTTCCCCGAAAACGGCCACTTCCTGAAGCATCGATTCCAAGGTGCAGCAATGAATGGGTAACTCGTAGAAGCATCACGGTGGATCAGACCGCGAAACATCCGTCCAATTTCGCGGACGAGCGACGTAATTCGAACTGGAAGCGAGGCTCGTTTGGACAGCGGACGTCACGAGGGATGTCGAAATGGAACACCGATCGTACAGAGAGAGAGAGAGAGAGGTTCGGTTGGGACACAGGCAGCTAGAGAACGTGGCCGAATCCATACGTACTCACGGCGACGCCTCGTATAACCCTAGAAATGCAGCCGAAGTAGGAAGAGGAGCAACGTAGAAGGGCGCAGGTTGACGCGACGCGACGCGGCCTCGTCCCCGCTGACAGAGAAATTACATCGTGCTACATCGTGTTACGTGCGCTGTAAACGATACCCCCGCGCGGTGCCACGCCGTCAGAATGCGAAACGAGCGGTGGAACCGTGCCGCGACCGTCTAACGGTGCCCGTGAAACGAGAAACAGCCGTCGATTCAGAAACGATCGAACGCGATTTACCGTCACGTATCTTCCAAGGGGTAATTCTCTGTGTCTGCGGATATATTTCCAGCGTTTTGTCGCCGCGGTGAATTGGAAACGTGGAGGCTCGAAGGTGAGGAGATGCTGTAAGTTGGATTTTCGGGTCTTTGTGGGATTTGTGGAGATTGCTTTGTGATCTTTTATTCTGGGGAAGGCAGCAGGTTGGATTATCAGTGAGAAGATGATCTATAGTGGAGATTGCTCTGCAATGTTTTATTTTAGGATTGGAGAAGGGAAACTTGGAAGTTGAGAAAAAAGTGCGAGTTTGATCTGGTAATATTAGAAAGGAAGTGTATCCTTGATCCTTCGCCTTGTTCGCTGAGATGAATTAGAAACGAGGAAGTTTAAAGTAGAAGGAATACAGGATAGAGGATGATCTTTGGAGGTCTTTGTAGGAATTCTGGAGATTGTTCTACCATTCGTTTACTTTAGGATAGCATAAAGGCAACTTGAAAGTTGAGAAAAGAAGAGTTCTAATCTCGTAAGGTTAGAAAGAAAGTGTAGATTCACACTGAAAGACACTCTTCACTCCTTGATCCTTCACTCGTGAAGTACAAAAATCACTCTAATAGAAACGTTGAAACCTGATGACGTGACACAATATATCACTAAAGCTTGAAGAACCCATTTCACCGGTGGCTCGTTTTGTTCGAGCACGTACAGGATCAGCGACGAAGATCCTCGAAAAGAAACCTTCCGCTGCTTCATCACGTAGAAACATACCGCTCGAAAATTAATCATCGCGCTCTAACGTCGCAGAGACCTTCGAATCGATCTATAAACGCTCTGTACGGGCGAATCTGGTAACGAGAAGCACAAGAGAAATCGGGATAACCAGTAGGAAATTAGCATCGGAACTCGATACCCTTGGGCGGTTCCGCGAGCCTCCAATTCCAGGATAAGTCGAGAGAGGGAAAAACGACAACGAGGGTCCTCCAATAAAACCGTAACCAAGCTGTCTCTCTGTGGCGGATAATTAATTAACCGATCGACGCTGCTGTCAGCACGCGACTCGTTTCGTTTCTGTTTAAAAGGCTGCAAAGGAGACAAAGAGAGACGGGGAAAGAGAAAGAGGGAGAGACGAGGAGAGATAGGGAGAGCCAAAGAGAGACGGGGAGAGACGAGGAGAGACGGGGAGAACCAAAGAGAAACGGAGAGAGACGGGGAGAGATAGGGAGAGCCAAAGAGAAACGGGGAGAGACACGGAGAGACGGGGAGAGACACGGAGAGACGGGGAGAGACGAGGAGTGACGGGGAGAGACGGGGAGAGCCAAAGAGAAACGGAGAGAGATGGGGAGAGACGGGGAGAGACGAGGAGAGATAGGGAGAGCCAAAGAGAAACGGAGAGAGACACGGAGAGACGGGGAGAGACAGAGAAAAGGAGAAACAGAGAAAGAGAGAGCGAGCGAAGACAGGAGGAACGAGGACACGTCTCCCGCCTCTCACACGCTGGACTGACGATTACTTATCAACAGCGGAGACACCACTGGGTCCCCAAAGCGACGTCCACGAGGCAGACCGGGCCGTTTATTCATGGATCACGAGCCACGTGGACGGATAATTCTTCGCTACGGTCAGCTCGACTCGACGTGTGACTTGTACGCCGCGCCGCCTGCTCCTGTCTCGCCTTGAAACCAGTCTCGTGTGCACGCCAGACGGATTCAGTTAAACATTGCACATGGAGCTGTCGTGCATTCGGAAAAAGTCCAACTCTCTTATGGAAACAGCTTTGCATACCCAAGTATTATAAACCGTCGATGCAAATTGAAGCAGAGATTCCTTCTCCTAGATTACGATAGAATTGTGTGGACACATTACCTACACACACGTACACACACAGAGACTCGCAGAGAGAAATTTCGAAGGGAGAATAATTTTGCACCGTTACGCAAGCACATTGGGGAACAATTAAAATGCGCACTCTATTTCATCAGACGCATCGGTGATTATCTATTTTAATTGCAGTGCAACATGATAATTATTCGCAGTATCCTCGTGAATTGTGCGCGCAGCAGGTACGTCCCAGGGAAGAAAAAAAGATGAAATTGTACAGGTTGACGTGTTTCTTACGGAAACCTCTTTTCTCTACCGTACCGGACAAGGTATTAGAATCGAAGAGATACTGTTTCACGATCGTCTGCACGATTTTAATCGTACATAGCAATACGAAGATATCCTCTCACCCGCTGGCAATCTTGAACGTTCGAGATAGGGGAAAATTTATGGCGCGAAATTACGGAAACACGATCCGGCAGGATAATCGACGCACGGATCGAAGGAAACGGAGGGGAAAAAAGAGGGAAGAGAAGAAAGTGTATGGGGGGGTATTAGCAGACAGGTCTCGTGAAACTCGTAATAATAGAGCGGGAAATCGTGTACCGGTGCGCCGAGAAGTTTCATCTGTCTAGAGTGAACTAGTAGAGGAGTAACACGGCACGTGGCACCGGTTAGCTATTCTTGGCTCGGATTTCTGCGGCACAGCTTCTTTTTGGGAGGGGAACAAAAGGCTGCTGCCGGTGACCACGCGGACCAAGCTTGAACGAAACATCGTGAACCTCCGAAAAAAGAACCACTGTTAACCGTACGAAACTTGGATTCGTTTAGCTTTTCGCTGGTTCGACCTGGTGACAAGCGATCCATTTTTTCCGGGTCGAAATTGGAGCGATTTTTTTCTAATTGCGATTGGACGAGGGATGTCGCTTATTCCTGTTGCACGAATTATCCTGTATGACTGAACATTGTTTTGTCTATTCATACAGTTAGTCTTAAAAATATTTGGTCACTGTATGTTTCGCTTTCGAAGTTTCACTTTTCAACGATGAATTTTGGATAATTATGAGAGGACTGAGCTGGTGATCTTTCGTCACGAGCCGTCACTTACTACACTTTGTATGAAATTATGTCCAATTACTACGTCACACAAATACTCAGACATTCAGCAAAAATGAATACTTCGAAAAATTTAAAATAATCGAAATTACATCCAATTACTATATCACAGAAATACTCAACACTCAGCAAATATGAATATTATAAATATGAATATTTCTTAGACCGACTATACGTACACGTCCCACCCAGCGAAAGGGTAAACTGGAACCTTCCTCTTTCAGCTTGCACCAAAAAGAGATTCGTCTCAATTAACCTCGACTAAACCCACAACAAGCAACCCTTTCGCAATCTCTCCACCATGAAAAGAGAAGAAAGACACGACGAACCTTTCAATGCTTATCCACCTATCAAACTAAACGTAAAAATGTATCACTGCAGGCTGATTGAAGTGGGTCGCGCAAACAGCACGGCTTGCTCATTACTGGTCTACTTAGATTATCCACGGGTTGATACTCGTGTCCGTGTGAATGGCGAGGAAGGAATCCCGATGATGTTTGGCCAAGTGGTACCAAAACGAGCACGAAAATAAACTCGATGAAAGTGGGTTCGGTTACGGACGATGATTTATGCGATGTGTGTTACTTTGCGAACAGGGCAAGATGCTGGAAGGACATGTTGCAGCTTGTATTATTCATAAATGATCGTCTGGTTTTCTGTTCGTCCCTTCAAGGCCAAAGGTTGAAATTAACCGTATGCAGCGAGATGGTGGTTTATGCGAATCGCGATCGTACGAGAGAGAGAGAGAGAGAGAGAGAGAGAGAGAGAGAGGAAAACTGGCGAAGATCGTATTCTGGAGCGTGTCGCGAAAGGTGTGTCGAGAATAATCCAAACGACGTCCGACGAGGAGGCTGGCCGGGAGAGCGTTAAACCGTACAGTCATGCGAGATGACGAACGTTTCAACGACCGCTTCTCCTCGGATCGATTACCTTAACAAATGTTCTGGTCGTTTGATAAACGAGCAGCTCGTGAAGCAGTCGGAACTGCTAGACAAGTTAACCTCTTACGCAAAGAATTTTTTTTAATGGCTCGGTTGTATGCGACTACCGGGTGGTTGTTTGGGATTCGATCGTTTGTCCTGGCGATTGTGAAACTGGTCTAACGGCGAGAATTTATCGGTTGTTTCAAGCTGCGTCGATTTTTTTTTTGAGGAAATAATGAGAAATATTTTTTAGCACGCCCGGAGGGAAAATTGGAAATATTTTGTAGATCGTTAAGATTGTAGGCGAATACATAGAAATGATTTGTTCTGCGATTTAAGCCAGTTTTATAATCATCGACACATTTGTACGATTTTTGGCCAATTTTTTATGGGCTTGAGAGATTAAGGATTTTTTTAATTGTTCACTTTTTTTATTGAAAATTCTTAGTTTGTTTTTAGATGGGCTGTATTTTGGATGAATGTTTAAAGAATTTTTAATTAATTTAAAATACTTAAAACGCAATGGTTTATTTGTTAAAAAAATTATGCTCGGTCTTCGGGTTACAATTTCCACTAATTTTTCGTTAAAAACTAGAGGCTAAGTTTCCGCTCCAGAGACGAACCCAATTAACAAACTTAAATCTACCATCAACTTCCTGCCTATTTGCAACGAATTTTGCAGACATCATTCACTTCGACTTCGCTATTGATAAAGGCTTGCTAAAAGTTTCTCAAATTTCAAACTTCTTTCGCAACTTCCAATTCGAAGTTCGGAACCTTCAACTCTTCGCCTGTATATAATTTCTAAAACTTACGCATGGAAAGTAAAGTTGGAATTAATTAACGAGTAATCTTGACCAAGGTGTGCATCGTTAACTGTTACGAGACAAAGGTTTAACGGTGCGAAATGTTGGAAAGAAAAAAGGGAGAAGCAAAGAGAGGTGCACGAATTCACTTTAGTAATACTTTCTCGAGTGTTACCGGGTTGGTGGTTGGGTACGGAAAAAGATACAGGAAGAGAAAGAAAACAAAGGTAAGGAGAGATATAATAAAGATGGTATGAAAGAAACGTAAGAAGGCTCGTAACCTCTGGATCGTGACTGAAATCGAGTTGTGGTCATTACCCATCGAGTTCCAGCCGAAATGCATCCCGCCATACTCGAGGATTACCGGGTAAATGTACCCTCTCGGCATATCGAATCATGATCCGCGCGTCGATTCATAATTCCACGAGAATTTATTACCAAACCCGGGTTCGCAAACCGAGATAGATCCTCGTTCTAGCTTTTACGCTGCTTTCTCATCTTCTCTCTGCCTATCTATCCACCTTTCTCACTCGACAGAGAGAGAGAGAGAGAGAGGAAGTTTGAGGAAAATTGGTGCTCGGAGGTGGTGCTCGCTAATTGTTCCACCGGAGACGTGTTCGAGTGGGGAATAAAAGTTTATCGCTGCCGATTAAGCTACCGGACACGATTTACCGCCGCTTTTATTATAATCGTTTTAAGGAAAATAATTTTATTTACGTTTCGATAATTCGATAGCGATTAATAATTCAATAATGATTTAACTTATATTTTAGTCATTTAATTTTTATTTTGATAATTCAATAGTAATCTACTTTACATTTTGATAATTTCATAATCATTTATTTCGTTCGCTTTCACATTTTGATAATTTAATAATCATTTATTTCGTTCGCTTAAATTTCCAAATTTCCAAAATTGCAAATTTTCTATTCTCTCTCCTTGTTTGACTACTCCTCGTTGAAACTTGGCATCGCGACCGGAAAAGGCTTATTTCGCGGTTCATCCACAACCCGGCTCCTTCTTTTTGCCGTCGTGAAAATGTCACAACGGCGGGGCGTCTCGCGAAAGAAACACGGTGAACGTGGCCGTTGCAGGGACAAGAACGGGAACGAGAGAAGAAAAGAGGGCGAAAACGGAGGGATGAAGTGGGGGGGGAATACGACGGCGGGAAGACGGTGAAATATGGCGGACAAATTGGTCGGTTGCTTTAGAGGGCCACAGTTGGATACAGATATTCATAGCCACTTGACCCGAATGCTACGGCGAAAGCAGTAGCCACGCCGCGCGGGGGAGGTCGAGAGGGAGAAGCCTAATAAAACGTAAAATACGGGGTGTAAGCTGCATTTCATTACTCCGACCGGCTGCAAACGGGGTGCACCCGCCTTTCCGATTGATACGTCTTCCTCTCTAACGCCGAACCCCTTCTCTATTCAACCGTCTCCCTTCTTCCTTTTTCCGCGCGCGAAACACGCGCGAGACTGGTCGATTTATCGCGGAAAAATTGAACGGGACGACGCTGTTGAAAACGTGAAACGAGGAGGATAAAAAGGGAAGTACGTTTTTCGTTCTGTAATACATCTTCCTTTGCGATTCTGGGAGAATAGCTGGAGGAACTCGAGGAGGATATTAGCGTGTTGGACGTTTTGTGAGACATCAGGTTGAGATGTTTGATTGTTGGAGAATATGGATGAACGCGTTGCAAGGTTTTTGTCGAAGCGTTGAAAATTGAGTCGGACTGAAGTATGGAATTGTTGAGAAATATCGATAGGAGGTGAATTCTCGACATTCGAGTCTTTCTTTGCGAATACTTTGCAGGGGCGTTGAGTCGAAGAATAGTTTTCCTCGTTTAGTGGAAATTTTAGTTTCGATGATTGTCGTGGAACACCTGTTGAACGTGTTAATCATTGATTTATGCAATTTTTGGATCTCTGTAGAAAGAACCATGGGTTGAACCATTTGTGCGGAGAAATCGTAAAAGAAACCAAAGGAAGGCATACAACGCACAGTGGAGTATTTTATTTGCAAACTTGGTCAAAGTTCAAATTTTTGAACTTGGTTAAAAAGTAAATTATACAGAAAACTCGGCGTATTTCTGAATTTTTTATTCTCCAGTGAGTTTTAATGTAAAATTCTCTTCGTCTCCGTTAAAGCAGCTAAAACAATTTTCGTCAACCGTTTCATACAACTACTCCACAGTGCGACGTTCCAAAGAACTTAATTGTCCCTCCTCCCGCTCCTCCAAAAAAAAATAAAAAAAAATAGAACTCGATCAACCTCAATTTTCTACCACATTTCAACGTCTCTTCCCCCTCAATTTGAACGTGGTAAACGAGAGAGCCTAGCTCCAGCAGAATCCAGCAGAAAAACTTGAGAAACGATCCGAATGCAGGGCAGAACAGCCGGAACTTTCGGCTCGATCGATCGTTTTGGCCACGGAAGTGTACGGTGGCGCGAGAACGCGGCTGAATTTTCGGCGAAGAACGAACGACACTCTGTCTCTCTGTGTTTCTTTCTCTGCTTCCTTTAGCAGCGAGAAAGAACGATCGTTAGCAATGGAACGAACGAGAGATGTAGGAAGTGCGCGCGAGCACGAACGAAGGAAAGTTTCCAATAAATCAGCCTCGATCACGGCCGGATTTAATCGAACGTGTGCAGCGAAAGGCAAGATAGAAAGAGAGACGTGGTCGCGTATGTAATTAATTGGTGCGAGTTTAAAGGCGAGCTACGATTAAGTAAACGCGATATTATCTTGTCCTCGAAGAATTATGACACCGCCGGTGCCTGATAGTATTCACAGTATTTAATTAACGTTGCGGTAGCGCGTAAACTGGTCCCCTCGATACCTACGTTTTCGTTGCCAGTTCGACCGTGAATATTAATTATCAGATACTTTTTTTTTTGTGCTGCCCCGCGTTATCCACGGGTAAAGGGTGGTCTCGTGAGGGAAATGTTGGACCGAGGGGAAAAATTCGGCGGCGGCCGGTCAGAGAGAAATTAAACGGGCGTCCTTGGGTTGCAGAGAAGAGAGAGAGAGAGAGAGAGAGAGAGAGAGAGAAAGAGAGAGAGACATAGAGGCAGAGAGAGAGAGAGAGAGAGGCAGAGAAAAACAGAGAGAGAGAGAGAGAGAGAAACACAGAGGCAGAGAGAGAGAGAAACACAGAGAGAGAGAGAGAGAGAGAGAGAGAGAGAGAAACACAGAGGCAGAGAGAGAGAGAGAGAGAAACACAGAGGCAGAGAGAGAGAGAGAAACACAGAGGCAGAGAGAGAGAGAGAGAGAGAGAGAGAGAGAAACACAGAGGCAGAGAGAGAGAGAGAGGGAGAGAAACACAGAGGCAGAGAGAGAGAGAGAGAGAGAGAAACACAGAGGCAGAGAGAGAGAGAGACAGAGAGAGAGAGACAGAGGCAGAGAAAAACAGAGAGAGAGGGGAGAGCTTCTTTCTCGTTTCTCGAAACGCGGTACGGTAGTATGTAATTTCATAAAGAGCTCCAGCATTCCCACGGCTCGCGTTTTCGTTAAACACAGTCAGACACTCACCGCCAGCTCTCGTTAATGAAATCCGTTCCCGGTTCCCGCTGGTTCCTCCACGAGACACGGAGAAAAGGGCCTGGAAATTAAAAGCTTGTCCGGCTGCTACCGCTGAGACACACTACCTTCTTCCTCCTATCTATCCGTCTGTTTCCCTCTCACTCTCGGTTAATCGATCGAGCTGTTTCACCGGTTACACGCGCGCTCGAATCTACGATATTTTAAATGCCTCACAAGTGACTCTTTTTTTTTCCCTTCTTTTTTTAATATCGTAGATCGTTTGAGCGTAAGTAAGTAGATAGCTTAGGCATTTTAAAAGGGGGAAAGTCGGGAATGTGGTGCACAGTAGCTGATGAGTGGTATATACACTGTCGTTCGTAAGTATTATTATGTTCGTAGAGAAAATTACATTTCTTTGGGAGACCTACACTATCATGTATCGGTAAAAATGTGCACTACTCGTTATACTGCGAGATTTTTGCCGGAGAATTTATTTTAGGATCTTAATAATTTTTTAACGACTACCTAGCTTTCCTTTCGTGCTCGGCAGCCCTTGTGTAACATGGAAATTCGTGTTGCGTTAAATGGAATCTTGTTCCAAATTTTGTCATACCAATTGACATTTCTGATTACAGTCTGATGCTCTTAAGAGTTTCACCCGAACAAGTGTAAAATCTGTTTAAAAAATTCCAGGTTATATTCTCAGGTTGATGCACCAATAACAGAGAAAAAATCATTAGAGCGTATATACATTTTTGATACTCCCAAGATTTTGATTAAAAAAAAAGTACAGTCTTCTATGAACCTTCACAGGTTGATATGCAACTAATAAAAAGTGAATTGCTACAGAACGTACGAATTCTGAATTTGTAATTTTGGGTTTGTTAAATTTGGCCCAAAAAGCTCTGGAACTTGATTTCTATTATATTCCTCTTAAAAGGGTCGTTGTCCTACTGTACGTCCATTTTTCGAATTAATCTCCCATCGCGCAAGAACTTCTCCAATTTTCAACCCTGCACTATGTGTACCTTCGCTACCGCGGTGCATACAGAAACACTATTACAGCGATGCACTTAAAAACGTGACACTGAGCGATGAGAACGATGGCGCGAGCACTTTTAAAGAAGCACAAGCGAGCTGAAACGAACGTTATCAATGACTCTAATTCAAAATCGCTCACGTACGAACCGTCTCTGGCCGCGAACCACGGCCGGAGTCCTGTCTTTCCGGCCTGATTGAGCGATCGACAAACGCGAAGGAACGCGTGCGACGAGCAAACACCAGAGGGTGAACAGGTGCGAAGCGAACGTGAATGAAAGAGGCTACTTCTCTCCGTGTTCTGAAACGGTATTAAAACGTTAGCAGCCTGTTTTTCAAGCTGCTGCTGCTGCTGCTTCGAACAGCGTCGAATCAAATATTCAAAACCATACCCAAGCCCGAACGAACGAACGAACGACTGCGTGTCTAAAGTGGCCAGAAAACGCTTTGCATGCAGAACTCTCCTCTCGCGGTTTGCATACCGCGTTATTCCCAGGATTGGACGTTGAGCAAACGATCGATCCTCCCGCTTGTAAACACACGAGACGGGCCCGAGAGTGATTAATTTACGCGGAGGAATCGCGATGACGGGACAGAAATTCACGAGAAATCGTGCTGCCTGTTGGCTACCCTCGTAAAACTCACCTCCTCTCGTCGTTTCGCGGAACAACTTTCTTATCCGATCGAAGAACCTCCTCTCCGCGCCACCGACTGATTCATCGTGACAAACTAATTTGCACGCGACAATTACGAGGAATTACGAGGCTGAACGCACGCGTATGTGCCCACACGTTCTATACCCCCCGCCTACGAAGCCGGAGAACGAACGATTTCGTTCGTTACGCGTTCCAATCCCTCGTCGATTGCCTATGGAGCTCTAGTTCTCGACTCTGTCCGTATAATCTAGACGTTGCTCCCTCTCCGATTTCCATTTCTAGTAGACGATCCAACGGGAGATCGGAGCGAAAGTTGAGAATCGAAGAACGAAGCATCTCGATCTTAATCCAACAGAGATCTTTCGATAGGTAGTCTAACTTCGAACAGAAAAATGTAAGAAATTCTTGGAATTTTTTCAGCGACTTCATAGAGAGAGAGATTGTGTAATTACTCTGCATGAATTTTCCCAGTGTTGAAATGGAAAATGTCAGTGGTGGTTAATGAGTGACATTTTATTGTCAAGATCGATCAACGCGACGGAGTGTGACGTTGATACATCGCGTAACTTCGCTTAACGATTATAAACGAGCAGCGAGAAGGTAGCAAACGCGTGTCAGAGGAACAAGATTCGTTTCGAAAAGTGTGCACGTTTAATTAGCCGAAAGGTATTTCCCCATTAGCTCGACGATTTAAATTGGTATACGTGTCACTATAAATGGAACTACGGGATAGGAGTTTATTTGTTCGCTGTGGGAAACGAACGAGCCAGGATATCAGCAGGTGCTTAACCCCCTTGTGCACTCCCTCTGGCTCTTCTGGGAGAGTGCAAACGTTTATTCGTTTATCAGGAAAATCAGTAATTACGTTACGTTTCCTCGATGGAACGATTCGAGGGCAACAACGAGAGGGAGCTGAAGGAGGTGGAGAAGCATGGTTGGCTCGCGGCAACCATTCTTCGCGGCATCTCTTATTAAATCTCGGCATGAAATTATTATTAAGCGTGCACTATCGTGGCGCCGACGATCCTTCCAGGCCGCACATGCTTCGTCCAACGTCTAGGCAAAATATTATCCAACTTGCGCTTGGCTCTCTCTTCTCTAGGCAGCGTCGAATGCTCTCTTCAATTCAGATTAATCCACCCCTTCCTCTCTCCCTTGCATCCCCTTTTCGCTCTGTAGCGTATAAATCCTATACACCGGTCCGTTTTCATTTTCCACGATGCGATTAACCGTGCACAAACTTTCGCACCCTCGATGCATCTTTTATGATGCACTCGGATCTTTCTTGTGCAGTAGCGATCGGGAGCTTGATTCTGCTGGATACGCTCGACCCATTTTACGAACGTGTGTGAAATATATTCTTTTTTCTTTTTTTTTTTTTTTTTTTTGAGAGAGGCGTGTAGAAATAAGTTTCCGACTGGATTCGCATAATTGATTGAAAGCCATCGAGTGTCTATCGCGATGGTATTCGCAAGCTGCCAGGAAAATAGCAAAACCTTGTCAAAAACAACGCTCTGATCTGTTTTCGTTCTTTTTAAATCAAATTTTGATCGCACCCGAAAGTCCCCCCGAAGCACCCAGTAATTTACACTTTTGCTGTAAATAGAAAAGATAGCGCAATATAGAAAATAATGAAACAAAATTGCACTTTTTCGAGGATTACCTGTACGCGTGTGTCACACGAGCATCAAAGGGTTAAAGATTGTAGAACAGTTCTTTCATAGAAACCTCGTTAGTTTCTCTTGGCCGCATGTGTCACGTTCGCGATACAACTAAAAGATCAGTTTTGTCGAACATTATAATTAGAAAGCAGCGAATGGTCGGTATATAATTATATCTACCAAGTGTTCCACTTACTTTCCAGCAGTTTACTTTCGTCATAGCGAGCAGCGTTCGAGCAATATCTGTAATGTAGCTTATGCAACAGGGCAGAGTAGCAAGAATAGACGACGAGCAACATTTGCTGTGTTCCAAATTCGAATTGACGTATTATTCGAAGCTCTGTCGGGCGAAATTCGGACGGTTTTCAATTAAGATTCTGCACGTTGCGGGGATAATAAGTAACGAAACCCTTGGTCCTGGGGGCGGGAGGGGGAAGGTCGATTAGTCTGGGAAAATCGTTTTCGATGGGATCGTTGAGAGAGGTAACGCGGTGGCTCGTCGTCGTCCCGAAGATATTGATTTCGGCCGCGATTCACCAGTGAGAGGAGGCACACTGCTCCACAAACCTGGAGGCGAGTGTTGGTGGGACAAATCCCCCGGGGTGGCTAGAAGGGGGAAAACGTGAGAAATCGCGAGTGAGGGGAGCCAGCGCGAGCTTATCTGCTATCTTGTCGGTTATTGAAAATCGGCCTCGCTCGTCTCTTGTAGCCCGAGAGAGAGAGAGAGAGAGATGGGGGAACAAAGTGTCGCCTTGAGTCGGACTTGAAACGGAGGGGCACAACTCGCGAACACCAGACTACTGGGGTGCGATAAAAAAGAAGGGCAAGAGGGGATAATTCTGATGAACAATCAGGAAATTACATCGAGTTTCGTCTTTCTATCTGATCTAGAGTAATTCTTGTTTCTTCTAGATTGATTTTTTGCTGTTGGCTGTTATCGAGAATTGGGTTGCTCGTTTGTTAATTTAGTTTCGGGGAAAGGGAAGGAATTGGATTGGAGTAGCTTGAGTAGGTTGAGAGATCGATGAGATTGGATAGCATATTGGAGTATGATAAAGACGAGGAAGAAAAAGGGAGTAGTTTTCTAAGCTTCTACACCGGTATCTTTTTATTCCGGTCAAATCATAGCCATCATCCTCTCACCAACCAAAAACACTCCATCTTCGTTCATTCGTTGACACATTAAGAGCGATGATGCTGAAGAGATGCAACACAGTTCACTAATTCCTCAGTCGACCAACATAAACCGAAA
This sequence comes from Habropoda laboriosa, assembly GCF_001263275.1. Classification (NCBI taxonomy): domain Eukaryota; kingdom Metazoa; phylum Arthropoda; class Insecta; order Hymenoptera; family Apidae; genus Habropoda; species Habropoda laboriosa. The sequence continues at coordinate 2,876,715 of NW_017100262.1, forward strand.
GCAACACTCTACTTGGTTTAACTCGCAAATCACAGATCTCCCAAGAAACCCAACAATAATAATGTTAATGAAGAAAGGGGTGAAAGATGTGAGATGATCTCGGTACCAAAAAAATTTGAATAACCCCGAAGAAAGCCAATAATAATAATAATAACGAAGAAAAGAGTGAAAGATGCGAGACGATCCGAGTACCAAAAGAAGTAGGATAACCCCGAAGCAAGAACGAAGGAAGGACACCGGTATTAGACGGTCCCGAATCGAAACCTCCTAATCGTCGTCCCCGCCGATCGATTTTCGCTGATGGGTTCGGCAATCGGCCAGTCAAGGTGGCCGTCTGCCATCAGAAACTCTTCAGCGGAGGAGTAAGAGCGGCGTGGGTGGAGGGAGACAGCGAGCGGATGATTTACTTGGTCTATTGTGCAGGGCAGGACTAAAACATTCGCAGCTCCAGCGCGGTATCTCAATTATAAAGAGGGGTATCTAGCTTGCGCGCCTCTTTCTCGCCTATAATTATCCCGACCTCGCCGTGTATCTCGGGGGAAGTCGAGGAACTTTGGAACCTATCGCAATAAACAGCGGTTATGAAAAGGCGTTCGACTCTCGCGACGCGAGACGATACAGAGAGAAAGAGAGAGAGGAGAGGTGAAAAAGGAAGGCTGAGTTGTAGTGCACACACGCCTCTCTAAATTTTGCTTATCAGAAGCCTGGAACTGCCTAAGGGTGGCGAGATACCTCCGTTGGGGAACGATCACTGCTGGCGTAAATCATGCGAAAAAGTTTGCCCATGATGGAATTCTTGCACGGTGGATCGGGAACAACCTCTTCTCCACTGTTGCGAAAGGCTGAAAGATACTTAACACAGTTCCCTTCGGAGAAACACACTCTCTCGTATTCTCTCTCGACGCGAAGCTTCGTCTAATTTCAAGTGGTGGCGGGATCATCGAGAAATTCGTAGTACACCGAGACTCTGATCAAATTTCAAAGCATCCGCTGATAGAGTTAACATAGGACCCCCTAAGTATACCGTCTTACCGAAATTCCTCGGGCAAATCAGAAACGAGGAGGAAAAGAAAATCGAGCAAGATAGAAGAGATGGAACGACGTACACCTGGAGAGAAAGAGAAGAGTGTACCTTTTTGGCACACACGCTCGAGAGCGAAATTTTGTCACCAGCTGAGAACTAGTCTAACAGTAAATCAGGAAAGGCGTGAACGGAACGGACAGGTCGGACAACCGTTACCATCGTTCATTCGATATCTAAGAGGACCAGAAACAGCCGGCCTCTCTACGCGTTCCCTTCCAACATCCTCTAAAAGCACACGCCCCCAGTCTGTGTGTGAAGGTTTTCGACCAAGCTACCAACCTCTCGAAACCATTCTCGAGTTTACCGGTCAGGTGTATGGCGCATAAACAAGCCTCCTGGTGCAACAGTTCCTATTGAAAGAGAATACAGTGGACACAGAGGATTTAGATGTCCGCGAGCACTTTAGCCCCCCGAGACTGGAATCTCTGACAGACGCAAAAAGTGAGAGCATTTTCCATACGGTGACCGTGTGTGGGCGGCACAATTGGCCGTAGAACCAAGGGGACAATTATCTGTCCAGCTTCCCTAGACAATGGTAGCCACTCGGAGAGCGTTATCGTGGGCTGGTCGCGTTACTTACGACGCGTCCAATCCCTTTGTAATTTCTGGAAGCTCGTAAACTTGCAACGTTGTCTGTTTTTTCTTTACCTTGTCTCTTACACCGCTTACACGGTGCACACACACATACACACAAGCAGAGAAATAGGTTCTTTACTATTGGCGAGAAACCCGAACAGAGGTTTACGACCGCGTTCGAACGGTGCCAATATCTGTGTACCAATAGCGAAAACAATGTATAGTTGGACGATACTGTTTGGTCGAGTTGTTTCCAAGTGGAAACCAGATAACTGGGGGACTGAACTAATGGTACCTATCGAGGATAGGACAGCGTATGACTAATCTCGGTGTTGCGGAGAGGAATCTATCGTCGAAAGTCGAAAGTGGAAAATCAAATTCTCGCGATAAGGTGCGTCTTACACGTTTGAGGAAGATTTGACGGGACAGGGTCGAAGGAAGGGAAAATTCCTTTTCTTTTGAACTGCTCTGCCGACGCTTTTCGTTGTTGGATGCTGTGCGAGGAGTATGCGTGTGGAGAAAGAAGAGAGGAGAAGAGGTTCGTATCGAAAGTATCATCGGTATGCTCGTGTTGCAGGTAACAACTGTGCCGGACGAGGGCGAGAACAGCTTCAAGATGCCCAGGGCTTCCGTGGTACACATGACTTCAACGGCGACCAGGCCGCAGCACATGTCACAGGTACAGATCAATCTCTTCTTTCAATTAATTCATTTGCAAGCCGATTCGTAAATCTTCCGAGCTAGTCGGAAGTCTTGGAGACAATTTCGGTTAGCGGTATGCACGATAACGCGAAGCTATAGTAGAGACCGAATATATTGGCTGGTCAAGGTCACTATTTTTCTCCGTCATTTTTTGGGTTTGGCTCTGAACAGTCGCCTTGTGGAATCTTTTCGTTACGTTTTTAATCGACGTTTGCCATGATCTCGTAAAATTTAAGATATAGAGAGAATACTGTCAGAAACAGATAGGTGAAAGAAGAGTATTCTCATAAAAGGAAGAAAGTATATCATCGCTAGACGTAAGACAAAAATATGCACCCTTGTGCCTATAATGTTGAGCTGCAGAAATGAAAAAATGGCATAGGAGGAATGGCCTTGAGCGGCCGATATAATCTGGCTCCTACTATAGCCAGTATTTAGCCAGGTATAGTCAGCGGTCGTAAATCAAAGCATTTTTGCATAATTAAAGTTGACACTGATCGATACTGTTGCACAATCCACCTGATCGATACAGCCTATACATTACTCTTTAAATTTGTCACGGTTGTTCTATCCTTTGAAACATGCTATCAGCTGTCCCATCTTCCTCTCTTCACCGTTACATCCGCAATTACGCGAATTTACACGAAGATTACGTCGTGGTAGAACGAAAAGAGTGTTTCTGTTTTATCTACTTGTAACGGTGGTGGAACAAGCTTGCCAAAAAGCGGCAGGAAATCCTGTGCAAGCGTAATTATTAGGCGAGCCAGGCGGACCTTATCGCGTGGCCATTTCGCCGATTTACAACTCACAGCGGCGTGTACTCGAATAATCCGAATCCAGGGAGAGCGGAGGGAATCCTTCCTTCTTGGCATACCTCCATATTGATATGCAAATACAGAAGATAGCTTAGAGTTTAATTGAGTGGTCCGGCTTAAAGTGCATATCGAGCAGCACAGTCTTTACTTGCACTTATATGCACTTCGATATAACAGCCCCAGACTGACCAGCCATTTTCATAATACCGCCACTCTAAAGACTTTCAAAGCTCTTTTTCCCTCTTCATCCCCCCCTTTCTCTCTCTCTCTCTCTCTTTCGCTCTCTGCATCGTCGTTCTCCTTTCGTTGAAGTAGCAGCCGCGGCTAACAGCTTTAAGCTAATGGCTTCCTCGGTTAACTTCGGCCTAACTCGAGGCACATCCTTCGGCCACGCAAACGAGCTTTTAACGTCGAGCCAGAAGAAACGCACCGGCGGGGGAAAGCTGCGCATATGGCCGGGGAAATTCGTGATGCCGCTCGAAGTTACCCGGAGAGGGAAAACGAACGAGGGAGGTTTCTGCAGCGAACGGAGAACGCTCTTGCGAGCGGCAATTTGGCTCGGTTTCCGTTGTTGGTTACGATCGCGGTCGCGAAGTTTTATGGAATGTTGGACTTAGGCCGCGATGTTCCTCGATATTTCTACCCTTTTGCTCGGTCAGAATTCTGAAGGTAGACACCGTGACAAATTCTCATCCTCTCTCATCCACGATGACTAACAATTGCTCAAAAGAAAATTTTCATTATATTATCTTTTTTTTTTCATTCAAAATAATATGAATAAACATTCGAGGCCCTCTGATCACTAATGACCTCCGTGGCCCCGAAACAATCTCTGATCACGGGTGACCAACGTCCCAATCAACGTGTAAATCTCGAATATGAATCTTTCGTCGACATTTATTCGCGCAGATCTCCAAACTACCCTCGCAAATCAACTTTCCCTGATAGATTCGCCAATTTCCCGAGCAAGCCTATCGAAATCCTCGACGACGCGACACGAGACAAGACACGGAATTGGTCGAATCGATTGGCCAGATAATCGCAACGGTCGGTCAGTGCTAAAGCGATTTCCATTAGGCTGCATCTTGCAGCGATCAACGACAAGCCGATATTGCGGGAGAGAGAGAGAGAGAGAGAGAGCTGTTATGCTCGTTCGCGTAACGCCATTTTATTATCGCACACTCGAGCCTCTAACGGCGCCATCAATATTTGCATAGCAGAACAAACCGAACGCACTTGCGCGAGCGATACAAATCCATTTATCCATCTCGCTCCCACTTCTGTACCACGGTGTATCCTCGAACCAGCGTAGAATTAGATTTCAGGATTATCGAATGCAGGTCGTGCATCAAAATGGAATCGCGACTCGTACGCAGCAACGCTTGAACCCGGTTGCTGTGGAAATCACCGGGATCCGTTCCCGCTGTTTCTAACTTTGACGTTATCCATTATACACCAATTAGTCGATGCGAAGATAATCGCATCCGGCATGGTAACTACGTATCCGTGTTATTGGATTTCGAGCAGATACCGCCTCGTTACACCTACTCTATGCCTCTTGCACAGCTTTTCGTTTTCGATTGTTCGATAAGCAGGTTTCTATAATTCTCGGTTACTCGGGCATTGGTCAACTGGGTGGAGACAACTTTTGCGGTAACCCTTTGACCGCTATCGGTGATTACAGACACTGATAAGGATTGCGTAGCGGGTTTCCTGGGGATTTTGAGGAAATTTCGAGGGAAAACGGAGAATGGTAGAAATTTGCCAATTTTGGACCCGGCTGGTCATGATTCTATAGGTTTCGAAGAATTCCAAATGCATACTTATTCACCCTGGAGATGATGGGAAAGTTATAAAAAAAATAAGCATGAACTCGTCGTTAGTAAACCTCGTCAGGTTAATTATCACTATCTTCTTCGCTCGTTAACAAAATAATTATTCGAGAAATCAGCTAGATTGATGTGAAACTGCTGTAAAGAGTAGAATTTTTCATTCCAACGAGCAATCTTTGTGAATAATTGAAATTTAATCTGCAGAACCGTGAGAGTTTAAGTAATATTCAAGAATCCACAGTGCATGGACGTTTATTTCGCGAGTGTAGGAATTTCGATTTCACTATTATTTTAATTGATAAAAAGTCGCAAAGCGGAAATCGAACGCTGTAAAGTCTGTAAATATAAAAACTAAGACTATTGAGCGAACAAGTGATTTGGCTAACGTCATACGTAGCGATAATTGAACACTCTCGAACAGGTTTTAATAGTGTCTATTAATTCTATAACTCGGCCGCACACAGCGAACGCTTTACTTTCGAGTGGCCAGCAGTCGAAGGGTTAATAGCATGACTCGCATCAGGTCGTCTGGAAAGGTTCGTTTCGAGAGTACGCTTCTCCAATAATTTTGATGCACCTTCGTGATAACGACAGAGAAAGGGTTAAATATATGTTCCCCAAGGGTTCGATCATGCGAGCCCAAAACTTTAGATCCACTGTGCATCGAAGGTTGCAAGAAAATTTCCAAAAACAAGGTACCAGTATTAATCGAAATAAAGTAAATTGCTACTTATCTCCACGTCAATTTCAATAGCGCATTCATCAGCAGGTGATTCGAAACTTTTGGAGTCTCCAAGTCAATTCTTTTGACAAATCACTGTCAACTATACCAAAACACACAAATTGCGTTATGTCGCGATAACTGTCACAAGTACAGACATTAAGAACGGACATGTTAATCAGCAGCAACTTCTAATTTCCCGACTGACAGCTGTCGAGCAGGTAGCTGATAAAAGAAGCCCACCGAGCTAAAGAGTTGGATCTAGCTCCAGTTGACGTTACTCGCGTATTTATCGAACTATTGTTAGAGAGATACACGTCTGTCCGTTTGACAGACACGTCCAACGTGCTGTGACTATAAACGGTCCGCGAACCGTCGAGCCTGTTCCACTGAAAGTCACCGTCAAAAGGGTTAACGCGTTCAGGCTGGGTCACCAGTTGGACGCAATACTCGCGACCAGAACCATCGGTGGTTTGCAACAGCATCGCGCTGTCAGATGGCGTAAACCACCGGTGACTCATGCCGTTGCTTCTCCTTTATGCTGATGCTCGATTTCGTGGCCGTGTAATTGCGCGAAACGCTACATTTCTCCCGGCTGTTTCATCAAAGTACCCACTCCGTTCTCGTTTCAGACCAGTTTGTGCTATCTATAGCAATTTTTTGACACCCAGTGGCCGTTTCCTTTCGAACACGAATGAACGAAGCTCTCTAGGAATTTCCTAGATGCTTGAATTCTTTTCTTATTAACCCTTTGCGGTCCTGTGCCGACATTATACCGAAAGTTCGTATTTCGTAAGCAATATTACGTTGAAATGGTACTGATCAAGAGTGACCTAACGAGTGAGGATTAACTGGACTATTTGGACCGCGAAGGGTTAAATAATGCATAATCGAAAATACTCTTCTTCCGAGTTGAAACAGTGTATATTTCATATGTAGTTTCGAGGGCATTTGTGACCCCTTTAGAATGGCTCATCGCAGATAAGAAGAGTAACTGAAGGAACATTATTTCGAGAACTATGCGCGGCATAAATTTCGTTAAAATCAGAGTGTCACAGTTTGACACTCTTCTCCGCTAATATATCCAGTTGGCACAGAAATTTGTCACCTGCCTGGCCAATTTGTCAAATTTTCAGCGTCCCCGAAGCTATAATTCGACTCTACAATAAAAATATTCCTCGACAACAACACAGCAGTCCTATCAATCTCCGCGAGCTCGACAGATCAGTCCCAACGGCGAATTAATCCTCGCATTTCAAACGCACTCTTGACGAGACACTTTTCGCGTGATCAACCTTGCCCGAGAAAAGAAAAATCCGAACGTCGAACTGTCTGTTCGATCTGGAAATTGCGATTACGCGCGTGACTGTCAAGCGAGTCAACGGCTGGAAGATCAATTGCTTAATCAGGATCACGAGCGAGTAGCATTGTAATTTTCGATCTAGATAGAAAAAGGGAGGCTTTTGAAAGCGTGGTTCGCGCGACCCACGCGTTTATTGTTCACTGTGGGATCGACACACGTCTCTCCTCCGTATCGCGTGGCGATACGATAATTCTCTTGGCCGGAAAGGTTGGCACAGAGTCGCGGTTAATGGCCCGTAATACGGCTGGCTCGCGTCTGCCTGTCGGTGGGGGCGAAATATCGAAAGTGTGTATGCAAATTTACGTGGGATCGGCGCCGCAGCGAGCTCTTTTTAAAATTCCTTTCTTGCGTTACGAGAGCTCTCTCGCGAGGAACAGTAACGCGGGGACACGCGTGTGGTTCCCGCCAGGTTTAATAGGAAATATCGACAGGATTTTACAACAGGTGCGAGTGACGCGGATTCCAAGGACGAAGCCGGGCGTCTCGCGTGTCGCATTTTTCCGACGTGTTTTCGGTGTTTATCGGGGGACTGTCGGGGAGATTTGGTTCGGTTTGGTGATGCGCGAGCGGGTTTGTTTGAGATTGACGGGAGAAATGATGTATAACGTGATGATTTGCGTGATACGGGAATTGAAGTTTTATCGTTGGTGTGATAGGATGGTCTTTTAACCCTTTGCACTCGGAGATCTTTTTGCTCCAACCAAATTGCAGGAAGATTTATTTCTATATTTAACGTATGCTTATATTATGCAAGACCTTGTAACTGTTCGTTAAAGATCGGTCGTTTCAAACCATCTCGCTGCTTAGATATTTACGAGGCTTGCACTTGAGTGCAAAGGGTTGATATTTAAAGGGACGGAGAGCTGTGGTTCCAGAAATATCTGAATATGTATGATACTTCGAAAATCACAAGTTGAAATGACTTTCGCCAATTGAAACAGCTGTTTAACAATTGTTCAGTGTACACATTTAAAATACTTTTGATTGATTAAATTTTAACAAAATTGAATATTTTTTAAGGTACAAATCTTGAAAATAAAAATTTTTAATTTTTAACGATTTTCTAAGGTCTTCACTACTTGCTTAATAAACTATAATTGACACACTTGAGGCAAGACCTGGTGGCTAATTGAAATCACAGTTATTTCTGCCGTACTCTATATCTGGTAACAAATTTTTCTACAGTGAACTTTTCATACTGAAAATACGAATAAATCGTAATAACGTCTGGTACGTTAACGGATTACTCTTCGAACCATAATTCACAAGGAAGCAACCAAGACCTCTTATTAAACGTCTGTAAAATCTTCACGTGACAGAGAATAATCGATACACGCTATTGGAGGATTAAATTAAAAAACAAACAAAAATTTGCCACTTCCTAGACTTTTACGTATCTCTTCCCTGATTCGACGCACGAGTCGATCATGGTCGACGGTTATTTTCGACTGCGGCCAATGCAGCGTTACCCGTCCATTGAATTAGCCCCAGGCGATAATTCAATGGCCGGTAGAATTTTGCCCTCTTTTGCCGTGAATTAATGCATTTATCTCCGCGAGATCTTCAAGCCTGGCAATTTATTTCACGCGAAGCAACCGCGTGGCGCGCCGCGATCAACCGGCGAAATTGCACAATAATCGCCGGCACACCCTGCATTATCCCACAATTATATACCTCATAAATAATTATATTTTTCTGTGGTACTGTGACCGACATACGCCGTCGCCGCGGAAACACTTGAGCTCCGCGAACAGGCATAGGGGAAAAGTGTGCGTGAAAAATGGAGAACACCTCGACACGACTACTTTCCGTCCGGGATCGTTCGATACTTTTTCTCCAAACGAGTTGATGTCATCTCTATACTCTCCGTTCACGCGGCTTCAACGCACAATCACAGACAGAGTGTGTAGAACAGGAAAACGAGCGAGATCGACGCCGGCACAGTGGATACACGAAGCGGTCACGTCGGATTTCGCGCGCAAAAAGCTCGATTCAAGTAGCGCGACAGTGCTTTACACGGTCGAGTGGGCTTTCTTATGTCATTCGACAAATCGTAAAATCACGGCTGAGAGAGATACGGTAGCGGGATAATAGCGTGCGTCATTGGCGTGTAAACGATTCGATTTAACGGAGAAGAAAGGAGGAACAATTGATTCTTCAATTTAACCCCTTAACCTATCGTTTCTTTTCCGACTATGCGCGTAAGCGTCGGCCGTTTAATGCTTTAGTGCCGTAAGTAACGAAAGTTAACGATTCGCACTCGGAGGTGATTTTGGTGGAGGAAAGTTTGCAAGTCGGATGTTTGAAATTTTTTCAAACTAACGTAGAAAAACAGTGTACTATCTTATTTAAATATTCAATTTTCAATGAAATATTCAAAGCACACTATTTCACTGTGGTGAAGAAATTTATGGAGGCACGTAGATCTGGTCTCTGTCTTCGTGACGATTACTTAGCTTCTCAGTCGCCACTCGATTGCAAAGGGTTCATCCGTTACGGGACAAATGCATTTAGGAATCCTTAATTGTAGAAATGAAAACGAAAGTTGGGACTACGATGAATTTTCTGAACTAATGTACCTACTTTTCACACATCCTGACCAGAATCTCTGCCACGAGTCTGACACGTTGTTGTAGGTTAAAGGGTTGAACGTTTTAACTCGTAGATTTTGGAATTGTTTTGGTGATTGTGCGGGTTGTAGAGATGTTCCGCGAGATATTTACGTTGCGGAAGTTCTAAACGCTCTAGAGATAGCACCGATAGTTCTAACCGCTCTAAAGAGTTCAGTAAACGCCTATGAACGTCCGTAACGTTCGCACATTTCACTGCTTCACGCAAGTGAACACACGGTGGTACCGTGTCGCAAACGTCGAGGAGATGTTGTGAGAAGCAGCAGTCGCGGCGCCTCGACGAGCTTGCGACTTTCATAAATGCATAATGATCGCGAGTGTCGTAAAATCCGTCGACTCTTAAACTGTTAACCGGGCTCACCTTTTGAGCAGAAATTCAACCTCCCTAATTTACGACAAAAAATCCGAAATTCTAACCAATTACTTCATTACGGTTCCCGTGAATTATGCGAATTGTTGGGAAAATGTGTTTTAAATAAACTGCTTCAGCTTTTAATACTTGGATATTTTATTCCTCTACGCATCGGAAGTGACTTCCTTCTGTTATTAATGTCTTGAGAGGACTGACTCTCAGAGCCGGTGACACGAGGCACCGATGACCTCATCTAACAGGGGGTGCGTTATCACCTTACTCGCATAAACAGTGTGAGAAACGGTATCTCCGTTCATCAAGAGAATAAGAGATTAGTTTTTGTTTGGTTTACGAGTAAAACTAATTTTATATTTAACCCGTTCATTGCCGTTGGCCACCTGCAGGCGCTTTAAATTTTCCCGCCTTTTTCGCGCACTTTGATCTTGATTTCATTCGAAATTTTGTCCGCTACGTATTTTCGAATTAACTTAATGAGACAAATTTTGAAATGTTACGGCTGAAACGGAAGATTTTGCAACCTTGGTTGAACGTGTACTGTGTGCAACGCGCGTTACGTATTAAAATCTGAATACCGTGGGGGTCATATTTGCAAAATTTCATATTTAAATAGTTCTATTCTATTTATAACTGTTGACATATTATTTATGCATACTGGGATGTTGTATTTAAAAAAGAATTCATCCGAGTTACGTAGAATTGGTCCGGCATTCAACGTGCACAAAAGTGCAATTAAAGATGAAAAATCTCTCAATAAATGAGCTATTGTGTTCGAAATAGTTGTAGACCAGTGACGAGTTCGTTCTTCTTCCCCAGTCAACAGGTTTCTCTTTTAATTATTCTGCAATTCAATTTTTTTGCCACAGTAGAAATTTTAACGCAGTATGAAGAGTGGAAAAGGTAATTTGTAAAATTTCACTTATCGGGCGATTATGGGATTACGAACGTTAACGGGTTAACTATCGAAATTTCGCCGAACAATCGTAAAAATCGTGGTACCCGAAGAAGCTCGAATCGCGTGCATAAGTAGGTGTACGACAAGGAGGAAATCTCTGGTCTCTCCAGCGGTGTATCGGAACAGGGGCCTGCCGCTGCCTCGTCTTTCATCAAGGATGCCGCGAGAAAGAGGAGGACAGAGACTCGTTGCAACAACGTTTCAGCATTCCACCGCTGGTGAGATTCCATCGTGCCGTAATTTGGGCGGCGTGCACCATAAAATCGCCGGTTTCTCTCCGCACGACCGCGATGAGAACCGTGTGCAACTCGGAGTCACTCCTCTCTGGCCATTGTCACGCGCACCCAATGCACATGGCGCGCACGGGAAGCGATCGTTGCTAGAGAGATGCGTGCATTTCGCCCGGGCGAAATGTTTAGTATTCCTTGCGAGGGCAGAGCCGGGGCTTTCAATTTGCGGCCAACAATTTGTCCGACGGTTGCAGCCTGCAATATGCAGCCCCCGTGATATACACTCTATCTCTCGGCTATTGCTCGGTTTCTCTACCCAGTTTTCGCGAATCCGACTTCCTATCGTCGAACCGTTAATTCCGGGTGGATTATACGGATGGTTTGAACGAAGTGGGCTCTTTTTCTTTTTCGAGGGATGTGTTGGTAGTTGGAGGAAAGTTGAGGAGTTCGGGAGAAAGATGAATAGGATAGTTCGTGGATTTCGGGATTTTGGCAGAGTGGGTTAGAATTCAGGGAAAGATGTGGTATAACGAGAATAAAATTGGACACATTGTAGACAGATTGAGGATCGAAGAATGTTGGCTTCGTAGAAGAAGGACCAATTTCACATTTCTTCAGTGGAGAAATGGCCAAAGATGATTTTCAGGGGTGAATACATTAATTTTTCCTGGGAAAGAATGCTCATAATCTATACTCTGTTTTTATTAAAATAAAGTTACATAAAAATCCAGTCTACAAAAATTAATTTCACCTGCAGATAATTTATGAACATTTAATGTTCTCAAAAAAGTTCAGAAACCTACGATAAAAAGGAAGAGTACGAAATTTTCGATCCTGTATAGTTTGTTTTTTAAATATTGAAAACTTTACTTTCCCCCCCTGAAATCTCTTCACTTATGTGTTTTAGAAGAGATCTAAAAAAATGTATATCCATTCTCGAGTTTTTCTCAAGTATTTCACACCGCGTATAATATTAATATATTGTATATCTAATGGAAATTTATTTCCGTCAGACAGACAAATTAAATTGTAGATGCGTCGGGTAATTAGATTAGAAATCGTGATTATGGGCGATTTCAAATTACCTCGAATTAACTGGTTTTCTGCCAATTTCTTTTTTGTCTCCAACTTTACTTGCGAACAACTCTGCTTACTTAATGTCCGCTAATATTTCAGACCAGTATTGTAACTACCACAACTTACTGTAACATAAATCTATTATTAATTTCCATGGCAGTATGTTAGATCTGATATTTTGTAAACACATTCTTGTTTCTTTTTGTATAATTGTGTTACCGCCGTCGTAAGGATACTCATCACATATAGTATTAATATATTGTATTTGTAATGGAAATTAATCTCCGTCGATGAATTTAAATAAATAAATAACAGGTCACAGTCAATTCTGCACAGCTGCAAACACTTAAACACCGCAACAAAATATCACTTCCACCCATAAAACACATCAAACCGATAATTTTCACCTGGCATCTCGCAGTTGGTATAAAATAATGAATTTACTCGTTCATTATCCCCCCACAAAAAACCCACACTTAATCTACCGCAAATTCATTGGAACGAATTTATCACGTGTCCCAGTTGACCAATTTCCAGTACAACTGGTTAACATTTTATCCATCGAACGAAATTCAGAAAATTTGCATATCTCTTGTTCAGGTGTTAGCCACTCTGGCCCTATCCATGGGAACGTTGTCCTCGGGTCTAGCAAAGGGTTACACCTCGCCAGCCTTGGACTCTATATTGGACAACCAACCGCCTCACCTTTATCAGTCCACAAACAACGACACCTGGTAAGCATTCTTTTTTCTCGTTCGTCGATTTATAATTGCAATTTAGGTAGCAAACTAGATTTTGACACCTAGACGGTGGCAGACTCGGCGTGTAACACGGTTACGCAGAGTGCAAACCGGAAAGGTGAAACTTCTCGATGTGGTGTAATTGTAAGTTATACGCGAATCGTGTCCGGTAAGCGATTACCGTCGGTCGGTAGATAAGAGAATTAAATAAACCCGAGATACGAGATATTCAGCTGGTGGAAGGGGTTGAAATGTAATAAAGCGCGGGCGAATATCTTAGATAATTCACTTAACAAATGCATTAACGTCACTCCGTTCCTTTTCGAGTCAGTTGTCGCGCGTGAGACTTTCTCCGCGATAGTGGCGTTCAGCCTTTTATCGCGCTGCGCTATAAAGGAAGCACGCCACATAAAGTAGCGAGAAACCGAGCGTGGCTCGTTACTTATACACACCGCTTGTAATATTCTATAGATTCATTTTTTTTTTCCCCTCCTTTCTGTAACGTCGAGCAATTTACGACGAGCAATTTGCTTTTGAATTTACCGAACCACGATCTGGCCGAGACTGGTGAGCTGTGTTCATGATCGAAAGATTGTGCGTAGATTGTGAAAAGTATGGAGTTATTTATTAGGTGCCATTTCCCACGTGTCGATACCTGGTGAATGATTTTTAGCCGAGGTTGTCTGGTGAGACTGGAATTATCCGAGCAGTCGAAATTACTGGTTTCTAACGCAGGGTGGTTGGAAAAATTGTGGTATTTAGACGGAGGATTTTTTTGCTTGCGAAAGAAAAGGGGATAAATTATTGTATGTCCTTCTCAAATGTGAAAACATTTTTGAAGACTTGATGGACTCAAAATTCCCATACAGAAAGAGAATTCCTAGGTGCCTGATAAATGGAAAAAAGGCATTCGAAATAATGGAGATTATTTAAGATTAACATTCAATATTTTAAATAATATTTAAAATAACCTCCGTTGCTTTGAAAATTAAAACTCTGCTCAATTTTTTGCAGGTGAACACTGAAATTTGCGAAGGAAAAGAGTTCATCGACCTCGAAGGGTTAATTAACGATATGTTACGTTACCAGTACTTGCATATAAATACCGAAATGATTTCGAAACACCCTGTATTTTTCCCCCAAAAAAATTCTCGATTTCGCGATACTTCGATTTGATTGAAGCCACAATCTCGAGACAGAGTACAACGAACCTATACTAGGCTATCCTTGAACCGGTTACGAAGATCGATCGCGTTCACCGGCTTAATCGCGCCGCACAGGGTGTAACGTTGGCCTGGTATTAGGGAACGATTAGGTCCTAGCATAACGTTAGTCTCTGTCATCCGTAATCGTATTGCCATTTGTCGCAGGTCGGCTTTCTCGGTGACGCAACAAGAAGCCTCGTGGGTTGCTTCGTTGTCGATGCTGGGCGCGTGGTTCGGCGCTATGATCGGCGATTGGATAATGAGACGAGGTCGTAGATTGGCGCTACGAGTCACATCTTTGCCCCTCGCTGTCGTTTGGATCCTGACAGGCATCGCGCCCTGCGTCGAATTGGTCTACGTCACTAGCTTCATCGGAGGACTTTGCTGCTCGGTGATCACCATGGTTGCCCAGGTAATTTTTTACAAACATTTCGTCTATCAAATCGATCTAGAAGTTCTCTGTGTTCCCGAAACTGGGACTCGTGTGTTTGAAGAAGTTGAGAGAAAGAATTGTTGAAGATAATTTAGACGTTCGTTATGACTGAGACACCCGGTATATTGCAAGAAACTGGATAGAGAATTTAACCGTAAAGAAATGATCCATGTTCGAAAATTGAGACTCGAATATTTGAAGAAATTCAGAAAAAAAAATATCAAAGATAATTTAGACGTTCGTTATGACTGAGACACCCGGTATATTGCAAGAAACTGGATAGAGAATTTAACCGTAAAGAAATGATCCATGTTCGAAAATTGAGACTCGAATGTTCGAAGAAATTCCGAAAAAGAAATATCAAAGATAATTTAGACGTCCGTTATGAATGAGACACCCGGTATATTGCAAGAAACTGGATAGAGAATTTAACCGTAAAGAAATGATCCATGTTCGAAAATTGAGACTCGAATATTTGAAGAAATTCCGAAAAAGAAATATCAAAGATAATTTAGACGTCCGTTATGAATGAGACACCCGGTATATTGCAAGAAACTGGATAGAGAATTTAACCGTAAAGAAATGATCCATGTTCGAAAATTGAGACTCGAATGTTCGAAGAAGTTCAGAGACAGCAACGTAAAAGATAATTTAGACGTTCATTGCGAATGAGACACCCGGTGCATTCCAAAAGACTACCTAAAAAAATGTAACCACAAACAAACCGATGTATATGTTAAAAGTCGCGCGACAAAAATACAGAAATTTTTCTGAGATCAACCGAAGAATTTACGTTGATACCAAACGAACGTCCCCCCGCAAATGAATGTTTCACTCTTCAGGTATACATATCAGAAATCTCGATGCCTGGAATCAGGGGCTGCCTGTCGGCGATGCTGAAGGTGCTCGGTCACGTCGGCGTATTATTGTCGTACATAGCTGGCACGTACCTGAACTGGCGGCAAAGTGCACTCCTGGTAGCCGTGGCGCCGTCGATGCTCTTTTTGGGTACACTCTTTATACCCGAGACACCGTCGTACCTCGTACTGAATGGCAAAGACGACGAAGCTGCCAGCAGTTTGCAATGGTTACGCGGTGATCACGTCGACATACGCCACGAACTACAGGTAATTCTCCTCGATACTTCTATCTCGAACTACGTTACTTTGTAACCCGACAACGATTCAACAACGAACCCTCGACTCTGTCCAACTACGTTCCAGGTGATCAAGACGAACATTCTAGCCTCCAGAGCGAAACAGTACGAGTTGACGTTCAAGAACAGCATGTTCACGCCGAGATTGTACAAGCCTATAGCTATCACGTGCGGACTGATGTTCTTTCAGCGATTTTCCGGGGCGAACGCGTTCAATTATTACGCGGTGATCATATTCCGACAGACTCTAGGCGGAATGAATCCTCACGGAGCTACCATTGCGATTGGCTTCGTGCAATTATTGGCTTCTCTGTTATCGGGTAGGTTAAACGCGGGCCGTGCAGGGCATTGATGTTGGTCATGAGGTTGGAATTATTTCTGAAACGTCGATTACGTCTATGTGTTGACAGGATTCCTGATCGACATCGTCGGCAGGCTACCGTTGCTGATAGCCAGCACGGTGTTCATGTCCCTCGCGTTGGCTGGTTTCGGCAGTTATGCTTATTACATGTCACAGACGCAAAATCTCGGCTATCCAGACTCGGCCGTAGTCGGCCAACACGACTGGATACCGTTGCTCTGCGTTCTCGTCTTCACGACCGCCCTGGCTCTGGGCATATCGCCAATTTCGTGGTTATTGATTGGCGAGCTCTTCCCCCTGGAGTATCGCGGCCTCGGCTCGAGCATCAGCACCAGCTTCAGCTACTTCTGCGCGTTCGTTGGGATTAAGCTCTTCATGGATTTTCAGCAGGTGAGACTGGTGTAGCTTAATCGCGCGATATCAAACTACTCTCTCTCTCTGTTAGAGCGTAAGGTACAGTCTAAGGAAGAAATACTTCTTCCACCGACTGTACTCTTATCTCGAATCTACGCTTCGAATACATTATCAATTGAAGGAAAAGGCGAAGAAAATTGAACGGCAATTCGTTAAATCTGACAATGTTACACCGGAAACTAGCGAAACGTCAACCTCTCACTTAAGTCCTTGCTCATTCGGACGTGTAAAAATTCGCTACCATTCCCTTCGCGTCTCCCATATTTCTGTCGTAACGTTCCAATAAAGCTTCGCACATTTCCTTCTTATCTCGCAAAGTCTATCCTCGACAATTCTCTAACGATTGCGCAATACGTTCCAGACGTTCGGTCTGCACGGAGCTTTCTGGTTCTACGCGGCAGTGGCCGTGTGCGGCCTCTGCTTCGTCGTCTGCTGCGTGCCGGAGACCAAGGGGAAGCAGCTGGACGAGATGAACCCAGACTACGCTCAGGCACGGTAGTATAAGGCCTCGTTAACAGGGGGGCTGTCGAACCTCGAAAAGGCCAACAAACCTCTGCCGGGAGGAGCCTATCCGAACCAACACGATCCGCGGGAGCTGTACAACGCGAATCAAGACGTGCCCACGACTTCTCGTCAAACCTCCAACTACCGCAATCATCGGAAGCTCTCGGATTACTGCAACATATTCGCGGAGAAGACGAACCGGATCGGTCGTAACGTGGAGAATTTCATGCAGTCCCGCGGATTCTTCGCGACTCGTCGCTCCGCCGACGAGGCGTCGCGCTGCAACCTAGCCAGCCTTCGCAGCAACGGGAACGTGATCAGGACCGATTATCGCCGATACACGAACGAAATGGACGAGCCAACGGAGACTCGAGCGGAGGATCAGCGTCGTTACGGTCGAAATCGTCGAGACAGACCCGTCTATCCCGCGGACGTGTATCCGCGCGGGAGAAACACCGTGGCGAATTACGTGGCCCGCGACATGGAGCTTCAGCCGAGGCGCGTTAGGCAGCGCGACTACCTGTACGAGGCGAACAGTAGCTGGAGGGAGGCTCTGAACGATTGGAACGGGTCTAAGCCGATTCTGAGGAACGGCGTTAGTCACGGGCGCGGAGGAGAGAGGCTTTACAGCTCGACTCTGCCCAGACGAAGCAGAACCATCAATTTCAGGGATCAGTACTCCCTCGAATCGCGGCGCGGCTATCCCAAGAGCCTGCAGGACTTGTCCGATCTGGAGCTGGACGAGAGGATACGCGAGCAAAGTCTCACAGCCTCGTTTCTCTCGTCGAACAGCAGAGACTGGAGGGAGCACAGGCTGTCGAACGACGGTTATCGTCGACGGAGGTACAGGGAGGACCAATTGGAGCACGATTACCTCAGGCTGTACAGAAGTTTGTCCAGGTTGAACAAGTATCCGCAAGGTGGTAAATACGAGCCTGGCCAGGTGCACTACGAGAGGGAATGCAGGACATTCGGCAAAGACACGGTAGCTTTCATCTATTACAAGACTTGTTACTTGTGATGCAGGAGGAAACGTGAGAGGCTCGATGGTAAAGATTACTACTGCTCGTGGGTATTTTTGTTGGTGGAAGGATTGTGTGTTTCGAGGGTTTGCCGAACGGTTGGAGGATTTGTGA
>NW_017100262.1:2895033-2904662 GCF_001263275.1 Habropoda laboriosa
TCCAGCGTGTTCTTCGCGACACGTATTCACGATCGGTGAATGGAAATTAAACGGATTAGGGTACATTCGAGAGTCTTGGGGTGTTTCTTTCGAAAACCTGTATTCAGTGGGATTCTTCTGAATACGTTGATTTCTGCCAGAGCAAGATCTCATTAGCGGTGACGTTAGGTTACCTGAGTTCCTTGATCGATTTGATACGAGGTTTTTCATTTTCTTTTCGTTTCTCTCTTGTCGGATGACCAGATTAGAGGTAAAAATACGACACTTCCATTAGAAACGTGTAACATTGGTCAGACGAATAATCTTCTTCGAACAGTTGAAGTAACATTCTAAAGACTTGTGTCGATTAATCAAAATGTTCTCTGCGATTTATACAAGCGTAGTTTATCTAGGAATAATTAGCCGATACTCTCGTAAGAACGCAACGACGCGTTCAATATTCGTTCGTTATTTTTTTTCTCTTTTTTAATTTTTCTCTACTCTGACCAGTTTTATGCTCACTTTCCAAGTCGACGAACAATAAAGACCTCGCTGAGAAAAAAAAAAGCGACACGACTGAATCCCGTTAAAAAATTCGTATTAGATATTGCTCGTGATCATCGTGACTTGCCTTGTGGAAAAAAAAAAAAACGTTGAACGATATTTCGACCAAGAAGCGCGTTAAATTAGCATACCGTTATTTCCCCCCCGTATTCGAACGGATCCTAAACGCGGATCGAAAGCGCACTCGAACGAGTAGATAAGAAAGAGGAATCGTCGGAACAAAGAAAGAAAAAAGTAGACAAATACGAAAAAAATGCCTTCTCAGAGAGCACGCAGAATACGATTTAATAGGCGTACAGGTAAACAAAACGCAGAATACGTACGTACATGTAAATACACATATTGATAGAAAAAGAAGCAGAAAACACAAAAGAAAGAAGAGGGAAGGAAAACACAGTAGCCGTACATGATAAGTTATATCGTTTAGAAATAGGCTCGATAAAATAGACTGGTCCGTCGATTGTCGCCGACGTTTAACGGAAAAGAAGTTGAGGAAGGAAAGATTCATCGTGATATTTTCAAACGTCTTCGAGTTTCCAAAAAGAAGAAAGAAAGAAAGCAAGAAGCTAACACAGATAGGGCAGAACTTCGCTCGATCCGAAAGAGAAAAGCACAGAAAAAAATGAATCTCTCGTTCTTTCGAAAACCATGTAACTGACTGACGTTTCGAGTTAGCGACCGGTTAGCTTCGTTTTGGCTAAAGAGACGAAAGAGGAAGAAGATGGGAGGTAGAAAGAAAAATCGGCTGAAAGCGAGCGAACAACGTTGTTTCCAGCCGGATTGAATACGCTACACGCGTCCCCGGGGTAAATTGATGGGAAAATAATGGAAATTTCTATTCCATGGACGTGCTTGCAACCAGCCAGAAGAATATACATGTATGTATGTATGTATACATATATCTATTTTTTATTCAACGAACGATCGTATAAAACGAAACGACTGGAAAAGCAGCGAGCGTGATCGATTGAGCGTGGCTAAAAGAAACGTTCATTGCTTTCCCGCCAATTTACCATTTATCCGCACACCCGTGGTACCATATATCACCTGATACAGAATAAACAACTATTCGCTGACGAAGGAATGTGGAACAGAGAGAAATTTAGACACGCGACAGAAACAGGAGTAGAAGAGGGAGAGAGAGAGAGAGGGGGAGAAAGGATATTTTATCTCGTCGATACTGTTGATAAGTATAAATACTCGGGGGCCTCGTTCTACACGAACTTAAAAGCTACTAATGGCCGCCGTTGACTTAATGATGACAATATTATTACCTGTAGATATACATATACATATATATATTACGCGTACTATTCTTTCATACTAAGTACCTATTGTATAATATAAAATCGATTATTATTGTACATTGTATACATATATACCTGTACCGGAACACACTTATATAGAGAACAGTCAGCTAAACTTACACGGATACAAACTTTGCGACAATATTACGATATTTAAAGAAACCATTGCCAAAATCTCGCGAGACACGCGTGTACGCATGTAGATACAACTTGGGAAACGAGGAGAAGCTTGATCCTTTTGTAACGCCGATGACAGTCGTGTGTATTCTCGTTTGAGCGAGATGCTCTTCCTTTTTCTGGAGTACGAGATGAACGTATTTCGTGTGCAGAGATGAGGAGTTATGGTTTCTCTGATAATCGTGGAAAGGGGACACGTTTTGCTATTGCTGGGTGAGAAGATCGAGGAATCGGGTGAAGTGGGATTGGAAATGGTTAGGTGGAGAAGATGGAGAAGAGTGTGAGAATTTTGTGATGAAATTGTTGCGATTTCGTGAAGAATTCAAGGGGGTGTGGAGGTTTTTGTGGTAACGGTGAAATTGACGAGTCGCGATCGGATTTTTCTTCTAATTTAAAGGAAGCTCTAGATTTAACGGGAAATATTCGTGGCGGTGGATTGGAAGAAGCGAGGTACTCGCGAGACAGCTTATGCGTGTGTTTGTAGTATCGCGAAAAATTTTCGCTGTGGTTGCGAATTTGGTAACGATCCTTTTTTTAGGCGGATTTAATTTCGCTCTTCGAGTATTTTTTCCGCTGCCGCTCTTTAAATTCGCGATGTACAAGCGCAGTGACAAAGGCAGAAAAGGAGGACGGTAAATCGCAGGAAATCTTGCGAATATTCCGCGAAAATTTCGCGTTAGTTTGGGGGTTCCGAAACTCGCGACGAAAAAGCAACGACAAACGTAGAAAAAAAAAAGATACCGAATCACAGAAATCAATGTGAAATCTCGCGAATATTTCGCGAAATTTATGCGAATATTTCGCATTAATCTGGAAACTCCTTAAATTGGCGAAACGAAAATAATAACAGACTTAGAAAAAGAAGACTCTGAATCTCACAGATTAATGTGAAACCTCGCGAATATTTCGCGAAATTTATGCGAATATTTCGCATTAATCTGGAAACTCCTTAAATTGGCGAAACGAAAATAACAACAGACTTAGAAAAAGAAGACTCTGAATCTCACAGATTAATGTGAAACCTCGCGAATATTTCGCGAAATCTCTGCGAATATTTCGCGTTGCTCTTGGGGTACCTTAAACTCGCGACGAAAAAGCAACGACAAACGTAGAAAAAAAAGATACCGAATCTCACAAGTCGGTGAAAAATCATGCAAAAATTCCGCGAAATCTTTGCAAATATTTCCCAATAATCTGGGGACTCCTTAAATTCGCGACGTAAAAATGATAAGAAACTTACAAAAAAGAGATCAGTGAGAAATCTCGCGAAATCTCGCATTGCTCCGTGTCTTCCTCCAAACGGTGCAAGCAAGCTACTCTCGCCCTCGTCTTCTCATCTCCGCACAATACCGCGTACGCTTCCGTTCAATCGAGAATTCGGCTGCTATCGGCGATGAATTTTTTTACGAGTTTCGTGGTAAATGTTGGGTATAATGTAACATTCGTGCAATGATACCATCCAATCTCGAGTCAGAGAGAAAGTGGTATACTATACCGAGTCTCTTAATCGAGAAGGTATTACGAGAAACGGCATTTGTATTTTGTATTTTTATATAGTTTGTAGAACTCGTCAGCGTCGACTTTGCAGAAACGATGTCTGCATCTGTGATCGAACGCCTAGTCTTCACGGATGAAAATATTTCTCGCCAATTTCATTCAATTAACCCTTTACTTTTCGCGTAACGAATTGTCCAATCGAAGAAGTTTCAAATTCTTGGAATATTTCTTTCGTAAAGTGATCGTCGTTCCCTTTAAGTAACGACATAGATATATTTCACGAATTCCAATTAAGATGTTCAATTCCAAGTACATCAAACAACTCTGATTTCAACTGTAATTAATTCAACTTAATTTCAATTGGACGATATTTTTTTCCGTGCAGTCTACCGGCAGGATTTCTTACATCTGTAATCGTTTACACCCCAAAAAAAAATGAGTCATATCCCTGCCATATCCAATATTCTAACGAAGAGTGCTGGGTCCTTCGGTGTAAAGTAGCATTTAAGAATCGTGTACTTAAAAATCTCGAGGACGACGAAAAATTTTCAAAAATCGGGTTAATTTTGTGGACGGTGAACGATGTCTTTCCTATTTACTCTAAAAGCAAAAGAAAAGAAAAAAAAAGTAATTCTAAACACTTCGAATTATCGTAAGGGCTTTCAGTTAGATATATACCGACGATACTAATTCAAAACATATCCCTTTAAAAATGTTACAATAAATATTTCGTAACAAGTTTCCATTGTCTCACCTGTCTACGAAAGTAAACACGAAAGAGAGAGATATAAAGAACCTTCAGCACCTTCGAATCTCACTTATCTAAATGAATCTCTTATGATGCTCAAGGGCTTGGACGCAGTATTGAATAAAAAGAAAGAAAATTTTACAATTAAGTTAGCGCAGGTGCAATACTCGTGAAACGAGTGCACGTAGGATAAGGAAGAAAATGATGGGAAAAAAAAAAAAATTAACAAGATACTCCGGGATTCTATGATAAAATTGTACAGAAATGATTCTTCGACCACCTCGTGAGACTATCTCGTTTTGTTCTCCCCAACTTTAGTGTACCGCGCTGAACAAACGATATGTTAAAAACGTTTCAACGAGTTTCGCCTAGAGAGACTGGATGTACATACTTATATAGGGTAGCGCGAAAAGAAATTTCTCCGAGAAAGAAAAAGAACGAAACTGTATCGGTAAAGTAGAGACCGACAATTTCTCACGTCGATAATTACAATGAACACCTTTCTCTTTTTTTTTCTTTTTTCTTTCGATTAGTCCCGAGACGAATTAGCTAGGCAGGACACAGATATACCGTACACAACGGCCGTGCGAAACGACGTAATGTGAAACGAAAAAGAGAAAAAGTGAAAATAAAAAAAAAATAAAAAATCTGCACTGTGCACTTTCGTGAATTGAAGGTATTAATCGTAAAACGTAGGTGTAGCGATGAGCGAGTCGAAAGTCAGATTTAGAGTTCGTATATCTAATGCACGCGTAGCTATGCGGTTAATAAGGGATATCCGTGAGTCGTTTGATGCAGGCCGTGGTGAGAAAAATGTTCGCGAAGAAAGAAATTCGATCTATTTAACGATTCGAGAAACTTCAGAAAAAAAATTCCAAATAAATTTCTAGACAATTAGTGGGAACGGTGCAATGGAAAGACAATTTTCTTTTCTAATGAAACTTTTTTCAAAAATATGTCTCCTTCGATAACACCTCGAATAAAAAATTTCATTTCGAAATAAATTCCAAGTAAATTTCCGCATAATTAACGGGAACGCTGCAATGGAAAACAAATTTCTTTTTTTCTAATAAAACTTTTTCAAAAATATGTTTCCTTCAATCGTGCCCCGAATAAAAATTTTCATCTCGAAAAAAAATTCCGTGGCCCGCATCACGCGCGCGTTTCGTATGCATATTTGTATTTGTGTATACCGTGTGTGCGTGTGTATGTTCGTATACGTCTGTGTATACGTGAAGACCAGAGGACGATGGGGTACGATGAGAGTTGCTTGTAAATGTGTGAATTGGAACTTTTTTTAAGAGTAACAGAAGTCGCCGAATTTCGAAGAATTCGATGTTTAAAAAAAAAAAAAACAGAAACGTGTAAAGCATACGTTTAATATTTCGAAGGAGAAAGATCGTGAAGAAAAGAGTGTAAATGCATCCCGGACATTGGAAACGCCACGGCCTGTCGAGTAGGCTAATATACATAATTACGTCTTCTATTTATCGACAATAAATTAACACGAACTATTTACAAGTTATAACGACAAAAAAAAAAAAAAAAAAATACAGGAAAAAAATAGGACATTCGAGGGGAAGCGCTGGCCGTCACCGAAAAGGGATGTTCGAACGTTTGTATGTAGATAAAAAAAAGCGAATCGTGAAGAGAGATATTCCGAGAGAACGTATTTTCCAAACGCAGCATACATTAAGGGTATACATAGTAATATAAACATATATCGCCTAGCTTCGCTTGCTAGATTTAATATTTTTGTAATGACGCTTAGACGTAGCTCGTTTGTACCTTCACAGAGTAAGAAAACGTGTTTAAACTTTCGCGCGTCAGAGCAGCGCGCGAAATTCAAATTGAAGCGGGGCGATTGATTCGCGTTTACAGTGAAGTGACCACACCGTTAAAAAGAAGAAAAAGAAACACCGTAATCCACGGATCGTATGGTAATTCCACGCGTCAGAAAAATATATATATACATACACATATATAAAAAGAAAAAAACATGTAATATAAGAGATGTAACTCGAGAAAGGAATTCGTGATTCTTCGATTGAGATTGAGCTTACGCTTACCACCTACTTTCTGTTACCGATTTCTTCGATTACGTCATGTACAGCTATGCTAATCTACCAGTGGAACGATTCTAAAAATAGATAAGGTGATCGAGATCGCGAGAATTCGTCAATGTGTCGCGGGAGAAAGTCGATCGAAGAGATACGAATAGCACAAAAAAACAATCCTGCCGATACGGTGGTAAGAGATTCGCATCTGAGAAAAAGAGACCGTGCACGTACAGCCGAACGAGTGCACCGTGTATATGCTACGCATAAGTATGTACTTAAGTCGTAAAATTTCGTTTAGCGTCTGCATTTGTACCTCTCTAGAAGTAAAAATACGAAAAAAAAAAAAGAAAAAAATTACGATACTGGATATACGATCGCTAAAAAATAAAAAAAAAATGACCGTCGGCGGAACCAAACTACTTGCGTATTTGTATAGAACTCCATATACACCTACATACATAAAATGCCAAAAGAAAGCAGGTATAATCGTGAAACGATCGCATTTTCTTATTCTCTTTTCCACCAGAAACATTTTCCTATGACACGTTAGAATACACGAAAACGATCCTTGTAATATACATTTGTAGATGTGTAGACTATGAAATTCCGATTTCGTAACACGTTACTACGGTGTCTAAATAAAATAAATACGATCAAATTTTGTTACTCCCGTGGAGTTTCTTTCGTCGAACGTACAATCGTAGCCATCTGTGTTCAAGAGAACGTACTACGCAGCCACGCCGAATACGTAACGCGACGAAAATTCAATTTGAAAAATGCGAAAACACTCACCCAACTGCGGCACCGAAACGTACGTCTCGCAATCCACTAGAAATTGGCCGGTTTGCACTGCACCGAGAGCGACGACACGTTTCGTCAGGAACTCGATGGTTTGCGGGCCGGTTCTGTTCTCGATCATCGGATACTGTTGCAATCTAGCGAACACACGAAATGCCGGTTACCAACGTAGGTATCGAACGTTCGTTCCTCGCGTGTTTGAGGAAATATAAATGCTTGTGGTAATTACAACAGTAAACGAACATTGCACAAAGCGAAACAAAACGTTCTAGAATGCTCGATGTGCTCTGACATGTGCTATTGCGACATAACCTCTAAATGTCAGATAGTTTTGAGAACGCGTGTAGTACGTCGAATTAAAAGTTCGCAATAGCTCGAATAAGAAACGTGTGCTTAGAAAAGGTGTTTATAGTTTGGAAAATTACTTACACGGTAACACCCATGTTTTTCAGACACCGAAACACCGAACACACCGGGCAACACAAAAGGAGACACTTGTCAAACGGAAAGAACGCGCGCAACTTGAATTCGCTCCTGCTAATATTACGTGAGGATCGCTAGATGTCGTTAGGAGTACAAAACATGGCGACCTCTACGTCATAAGTTGTACGAAAGTTTGTACCCTTTAGAAAACATCGATTTGAAAAAATTTTCACATTTAGATTGAAAATTATTAAACACTGTTCACTATTCGATGCATTAATAATACACTTGGGTTATGTTAACACGAGTATGCGATCATATACCATGTTTTTACTGCGTCGGAAAAAATTGAAATTTGATACCAATGGATAGCGACCGTTATACGTCTAAAAATTATGCTCACGCAGTACGATTTTCTCCTATATGCAATTACTTAACTTCCTAGTCCGATAATTCAGTTCAACCACCGTTACTATTCCAATCACATTTACAGACGCAGATTTTACTCGAGTTTATCACCATCGTTACATTTTTACTACACTTTTAGCACCGAACACGCGACAAACCGACACTGAACTGAATACGCGCGGGAATATTCAAGCAATTCAAATTCAATGAGAGATGGCGCCGCTAGCGAAACGTTTGTAGCGGATTGCTACAGACGTGTTCTGTATTACAAGCCCACGCGGGAAGTAGGATTAGGAGATCTTTCTTTAGATCGCCTGTTTTACCACACGGGATCGTGACGAATAAAATATATTTGACAAAAATATATTCTTTACAATTATTAACAACCGAATTATATATATATTACAAAATCTTCTATCTCTTGCTTCACAAACACTCTTCACCTTACGGCCGCTACTCCTCCTGCAACAGTCGCTAAGAAAAGGTGGCGCTGGAGATCCCTCCCGCGCACACCTACCACTTCCGGCGTTCGTCGGTATCCCGGAAACGAACTCTCTTTCCGCTTTGGCGGGTCGCGGTAGACGCCGCCACACGTTCACACCGCTGTGAAATAGAACTGTATCGATGACGAAGAACCTATCGAACGTAATTTCACCGTGCACGAGAGATGGCGGTGTAGTGCATTCGAGTGCATTTCGGAATGGCGATATCTGTTAGAACTCGTGTGAGGTGTAGTTTTATTGTTGACATATAAGTGACGTCGAATTCGGGATGAAATGTAAGTGACAAGTTTTTCGTGGGTGCCCGATTGCGTATTTGCGCGAGAAAATTCCTCAAGCAGAAGGAAAGATGGTGGCGTCCACGTGCAGGAGGGAAGTTTGAAAAGCGAGGTAAGGATAATTTGCACTCTGCATGCTGGATAAGTCGTGCAATTGCCGATTCTTAACCGTGTTTGGCCATCCGTACCGGTCATGCGGTTTATTTCAAAATACGTGACGTTAATACGTTAGATATGCAATCGTATGCAACTCGTACGCGATTCGTATGCGCTTAATCGATCGATGAGATTATAACGTACCGCGAAATGAATATTACAAATAGGTCCGTTCGAATAATCGCGGAAGTTTCTCTTTTTGAAAGCCGCCGAAGCTTGCTTGAATATCATATTAGCTGTGCAACGATCGTAATCGTGCAAGTCGTATATGCACATGTGGCCGCCATTAACACGTTTACCGCCAATATTCTATTACGTGATTATCTCGATCTCGCTTATCGAGCTTATCGATATTCGCAATCTCGATGACTTGTGTACACATACAGGGTGTTTCAGTAGTAAATTTCACGAAATACACGTTATTTTCGAACTTTTTCTACATCGAAACATACCGTACCATCGAATTCCGTTAGAATTGCCAATAAAAACGTAACATTTCACACAGGACGTATCTTTTTACGATCCCCGGTGCGGTTCTCGTGGGTGATATCAGCCGTATCGCGAAACTTTTTAATTAAACCCGAACGATGTCGGTCACGCACGCGGCTCACACCGAGAATCTCGATATCGATGATCGATGAAATATCGTCGAACTCTTCAATAAACGGCGGAAAATCGAGCCATCGAAATTCCTTTCGAACCACTCTGTACGAAAGAATCGTGTCACGATTTTC
>NW_017100262.1:2904776-2920387 GCF_001263275.1 Habropoda laboriosa
GCTCGAAAGACGCAAAACGGTTATTTCGCGTCCTCTTATCGACGCTATTCGAGCGTCGCGGAATCGGAAAGGGACTTTAATAAAGAAAAGTGTAGCCGCGTTGCTCGACTAGATGCGATGCTGTTGCAAGACGGACAGTGGAGAGGGGGGTGGAGAAAGAGGGGGAAAGGAAAGAAACAACAGAAAGAAACGACGCTGAAATACAGGTCATTCCGATTAAGCGCGCGCGTTTCTGGGCTACATTAAAACCTGCAAGGTCTCGTTTATTAAAACCGCGCGACCGGAATTGACCTTAATCGCGCGTCTTTTTCGGTCATCTTCCTCGCGATTCCATGAAACGCGTATTTCATACGCGCATGGTTATATCGGCGAATGCACGCGGAAAGTTTGAGAATCAGACTTTAAGGAGTTGCTCTGTTCAAAGACTCGAAAAACGGGCATATTTAGTCTCTCTTTTTTTTTTTTTTTTTTATGGAACTTGTACGAGTTAATTGAACGGGAATTTCTGGGATTAATTAAATAACGCTTCGAGATAAAATTCGTACTTTATTAATGTTTCTCTGGTTAAAGACCCGAAAAATGGACGTACTTAGAGTCTTTTTTTTTAGGGAACTTTTAAGAGGTAATTGAATGGGAATTTGTGGCGTTAATTAAATAATGTTTTCAGATAAAATTTATATTTTATTAATGTTCCTTTGGTTAGTGACTCGAAAAATGGGCATTTTTGGTTTCTTTTTTTTATGGAACTGGTAAGATACGATCGAATGGGAATTTCTGGGATTAGTTGAAAAATTTTTTCAGAGTTCGTATTTTATTAATAGAAGGAAATATTGATTCGCGAAAGTGTAATAAATGCAAATTCATGCGAGCCTTGAGATACGCAGTAGCCTAGCGCGTTATAAATTACTTCTTCTGAAGTAATCTGAAGTCGAACATAAATTCAACTGTGCTTACGATTTACGTGTGTTCCTTTACAGCTCGTACTAAACGAATTGGAAAATTGTAAAAATTACGAAAACGAAAGAAAGTAAAAAAAGCTACGATTATTATTTCACCTCAGTTCTTCCAAAAATGTGCGCAGAGTTTCATACCTTCTCGCGTTATTCATAAATCCAGGTCGAAAAATGCGATTCTTAGAAAAACGAGATTAAACGTACCTACACATACCCTTTTAGCCCGCCATTCTCGCCTGCACTTTTTACACACATACGTGACTTCTACAATTCTGTGAATCGCGAAAAAATATTTTCGGTACTTATCCTCGACGTTTAAACCCAGCAACCCTCTTAATTTTACTCGTTCCGCTATTTTTCAAGCCGAATAAATTGTGTTGAAAAGAGACACCTCTCTTCTCTGACACTTTTCTCTTGGGGGCGCTCTAAAGCAACCACGTTTCTTTCATTTTTCCTTCAGACGAAATCAGGATTTTTCCAAATTTGGGAAAATCGTCGAAACGTAAACTAGATTTTCCGCGAAGCCTGAAAGTGGAGAAATATTCCCCTCCCTTCAGACGAAATCAGGATTTTTCCAAATTTGGGAAAATCGTCGAAACGTAAACTAGATTTTCCGCGAAGCCTGAAATTGGAGAAATATTCCTCTTCCGGTACACACGATCGATGGTCAACGATTCGTTACTTTCATTTTTCCTTCAAACAAAATCAGAACTTTTCCAAATTTGGAGAAATCATCGTGACGCAAGGAAGCTACACTTCTCGCGAAGCCTAAAATCGAAGAAATATTCCCTCTTCCGGTACACACGATCGATGTCAACGATTTCTTACTGTCGTTTCGCGAGAAACACTCCAAAGCAACCACGTTTCTTTCATTTTTCCTTCAGACAAAATCAGGATCTTTCCAAATTTCCAGAAATCATCGCGACGCGAGCAAGCTGCACTTCTCCCAAAGCCTAAAGTTTCAGAAATATTATTCAGAAGTTTTCAAAATTTCCAAAAATCGTCGCGACGCGAGCAAGCTATACTTCTCCCGAAGCGTAAAATTGTAGAAATATTCCTCTTTTGCTCGACACGATTCGTTACGCTGCAACTCCACGGTTTTCCGCGGAAACACGCTCATCAATCGTTCCCTCTCCTCCATAAATCCCGCGTTCGAGCACCGGAGAGTCGTCGCCGCGGAATGGAAGGACGTATCCGAAGATGGATATCACCGTTCCATATCGCGCGAATTCTTTCGCCGCGGCTGATAGGCCGCCTCTCGCAGGATTTCACCGGAAACAGGCGCTCTCTCGCCCTTCATCCGCGACCCAGATATCCGAATCCGGCGGGTAAAAGTCGCGCGGCGCCTGCTATCCGTGAATTCACCTGTTCGGGACAATTAGCCGCCGCGGAAAAAGAGAAGCGTTTCTCTCTCTCTCTCGCTACGATCTTCCTCTCTTTCAAAGTCGAGCGCGCGAAAGGCAAATAAAGACGAGAAAAAAAGAAGAGAAAACGAGGACGAGTGTGTTTCTAACAGCCGTCAAATCGTCGCTTTTTCTCTCTCTTTCTCAGTTTGTCATCTTTCTTGCTGTCCTTTCTGTCTTTGTATTATATCGACGATGATTCGAATCGTCGCTTTTTCTCTCTCAGTTTGTCATCTTTCTCGCTGTCCTTTCTGTCTTTACATTATATCGACGATGATTCGAATCGTCGCTTTTTCTCTCTCAGTTTGTCATCTTTCTCGCTGTCCTTTCTGTCTTTACATTATATCGACGATGATTCGAATCGTCGCTTTTTCTCACTCAGTTTGTCATCTTTTTCGCTGTCCTTTGTCTTTGTATTATATCGACGATGATTCGAATCGTCGCTTTTTCTCTCTCAGTTTGTCATCTTTCTCGCTGTCCTTTCTGTCTTTACAATATATCGACGATGATTCGAATCGTCGCTTTTTCTCTCTCAGTTTGTCATCTTTCTCGCGCTTTCGTTCGAAGCTGTCCGAAGGAACCGATGATTCGAATGCTGTCCTTTCTACCTTTATATTATATATCGACGATGATTCGAACCGTCGCTTTCTCTCTCTCAGTTTACCATCTCTCTCGCGCTTTCGTTCTTTAGCGGAGGAACCGACGATTGTACACACACGCGACGCCGTTCCACGAAGAATTCGTTGAAATGCGCGTCGAGGAGTTGTCCGCGACAATTGAGAATCGCCCTTCGAGGCTGCCGCGCGGAGAAACCGTCGCCGAGCGAAATACAAAAATAGGCGCCAATCCTGGCTCGAGATGTACACCGTGGCAGGAAACTATGACCGGATGTTCGGTGGCGCGTGTCTCGAATGCGGGACCTGGGTTTCTACGGTGATGATAGCGTGTTACATAGGTTCGATCGTTAAATATTCCGTCGATATTCGACAGAAGGTTCGAACTGTTTAAATGTTGGGTGCTTGAGGGGAGGGTGGGAAGGTTGCGAGTTGAAGGTGAGAGAAAGAGTACGCGTTCTTGGAGGTTAGGAATGGTAGGTGGGGTTTTCTTGGGAGGAATAGCGATTGAGTGGTGTACGGGGTAATTAGCCTGGTTGATAAGTTTAATTAACGTGATTTGGGAGCGTTGATGAGGGGAAAGGATTGTGCATAGGGAAATCTTGGAACAGTTTGAGAATAAACATCTGAGAATTAACTGGGTAATTAGCCTGTTTGTTGAATTTCATTAGTGTGACGTAGGAGGTTTGATGGGGAAAAGAAAAATCTTGAAACTCTGTTGTTTTTTTAAACAAGAAACGGTGGGACACCTCAGAATGAAGTGAAATTACTGAAAAAATGTTCTTCCAAACGTTGCTCATTTTTTCAAACAAAATGCTATATTTTTTTAACGATTGCAGTGTGAAATCCAGGAACAACTGATAAACTTCGAAAACAAGATATTTTATATTTTTACTTTTATTTCTGTGGTTTTGATTTTGTTCTGAAAGCAACTTTGCATTCTTCCTTATTTATCTGAAGTATTATTTTGTCATTTTTTAATTTTTTCGTTAAATGTTCAACGAACAAATATGGAACTTTGTCTAAACCTTTGTCGGTAAAGTAGGAAATAACATTTTTAAATCCCTACACTTCCATGGTAACAGCTTACTATCCCCAGAATTACCCTATCAATTTTAATCACTCCGGTCGCAGATTTTATAGCTCCCAGGACCCTTAACCTGTATTCACCCCTCGAGGGGTGAAGCTTTAAATTTCAAATGGAAGCCCGAATACATCCAATCATTGTGAAAATCTGCATTAAAAGACAAACATGCCTCTCTTACAACTTCGACATTCTTCCCGGCGGAATTACAAATTCAACAGAATCGCGCGGTAAAATGACTTAACCAGATTACGGCTGAGAATCTGTTTGTGAAGACAGCTTTTCGCGTCGGTAGTCGATGTTGCACACAGAAACTTGGACGGAATACGCGCGATTTGTTTGACTCGACGTTGAACACGACCTATTTACACTCGCCACAGAAATAAACTCGACCCGGAAAAAATGAGTAAACCTTCGTCTTAACCTCGTCTCTCGACTGATACAACCGGACACGCGAAAACGTTTTCCGTCGAAGAAACACTCCTTCTTACTTCAAAACGACCCGCTTTGTTTTCCAAAGTTCAATTTAACAAGCTGAAACCGCTCGCTCGCGATGGACTTGCTAATCGATCCCCGTTCGTCGAATACAAAACGAAGGGGAGAATTGTAGGACGGTGAGAAAGTAAGGGAACAATTAAGCTCTCGCTGGAGACGAATACGAACGGCTCGAACACGATGCATCTTGGTGTAACGAAGGTAAATCGGAGCAGATCGGATGAATGCAGGCCTCTGTAGTCCACTCTCGTTCGTGATATTCGTAAAAAGTGATACGCAGAGGGAGCATAAAGCTGCTCCAGATCTGCAGCGCCCTTCTTCGCCTTTCGATCTTTCTACGGGGAAGAGTAATCTAGGAAATTATGGCATCTATCGAGCTTTCGAACGCGTTCGAACTTCGCTTGCGCGCTCTGGAATTGTTATTCGGGGATTCTGGGTTAGAATCGTTTTAGAAAAATTTTATACAAATTGAAATTTCGGAAATTTCATTTTATTTAAAGTCAAAACATTTTAATTAGAATTTAGGAAATTTAATTTAGTAATTAATTGGTCTTGGCTCCAATCCGGAAGCCTCGAATAACAATTCGGAGACAGAGATTGGAAGGTTTCTGGAAAGTTCAGAAACGCCTTCGAAGGTTTTCGAAAAGTTCAGAAAAAGTTCATTGAACGTAACAATTGAACTAATCCGTACCACAAAGTCCTCAAAACTCTCGTTACACTTGTTCCCAGCAAAAATCTTCCTAACGCATCGAAATTTATTCAAGACTCGTTTTATCGTGCAATCTATAAAACTATCGTTCATCTAAGATTTATCACTCGCAGTGCAACTTTTTCCTCTTCAAAGTTCTTCACATTCGTGACACGTTTGCATTCGTTACACCAGCCAGTCGAACGTCGAATGGACCGAGCAGTTGACCCAGTTCCGTCGTCGTGTTTTAATTTCAATATTTTTGCATTCGCGATTATATTTCGAAGAGCGGAGAGAACGAAGAGTGTTATCGATACGCGGCACGAGGGGGAAAAACGAGAAAAAGTTACGCCGTTGACACGCGTGGAAAACGTACGATTCATTTTTCCACGACTGGCTCTCGCCTACTTTCCCCAGTCAAGGGGAAGGAAATCGCATTCGCCGGCTGAAGTTTGCATTCGTCCCATGCGAAGATGGCTTTCCGGTCTCGAAACGCCCCGCGATATCCACCACTCGAATCCTCCACGAGTCCGTGGACCAGGACGGAATGCTTCTCTCTCTCTCCCTTTCTTCTGATACGCTTCGAGGAGGAAAAAGTTGACGTAGCCTACCTTCGTCGGACGAGCTGAATTCAATCTTCCTAGTGTACACAGAGGAGGGTGGTTCTTTTATGTATGTTGGTTACTGTTACCTCGAGTGTTCGAATTTTTCTTTAGTTTTCGACAATTGCTTTAGTTTCCAAGTCTTTGTCCTTCGGATCTTTGGAGTTTGTTGAATCTCTGGTAATAGCGGGGATCCTTTTTAAGAATTTTTGACAATTTTACCGATAAGGGAATCGAGGAAATTGGAAACTTTGCAGAAATGTAGTTTAAGTGACGGTAATTACGAAACAATTTTTTATTTCAATAATGAAAGTCCCTCTTCAAAAATTTGTGGCTTTTCGTATTCTCGTGAATATTTGTGAAACCCTACAAAATATGGAATAAAAATGAAACTCGAAATTGAGTGTCCTCTGGAACATTTCCCTTATTTACAGTAACATGGAAAAACGTAGTGTATAAATTCTTTTCTCGCAAATGGAGGCGTAGAGAAATTAATATATTCAGAATACCGAATATCTTCACAAATTCACCTAAAATTCCTGCGAAAGAAATAGATTCTCCAATGTATACCCAAACAAATGTAACGATGGGTCAAAACTGACCCACCTGAAAATTTCGTCCAACTACTCAAGAATCACTCCGCTTTCCTATTCCAGACTCTCCTATCTTCCACCATTCCGTATCAACCCGAATCTTCTATATCCACGCGAGATAATCGATAAGCCTTGAAAGTTTCAGTACGATCGAGCATTCAGAAATGATTAAAATCTCTCCGGAACTTATTCCCCCATTATCGAGTAATAAAATTCAGCCTGCGATCCTCATTATACTCGTTCTACCTTCGAACCGGAATAAAATTCCCTTTATTGGCCGGGGGAACGATACCTGTTACGGGGGTTAAACACGACGTTAGAGGCATCGATACAACTCGTTTCCCGTTGATCTCGTTACAGGCGACGAGAGGCGGCTTGATCGAGTTTCGAAAGTCTCTGGAAAGCTTCGTCTGGTTGGTTCTATCGCGAGATTTCATTTCGCCAGCTGTGTTTTACAGGCCTCTAGCCCTGTGAGCAGCTCCCCCGCTTATATCGCCGCGATGGAATGTTATTGCAAGCCTGTAGAACAGCCTCGAATCAAATTCCGGACATAATGAAGCAATAGAGACGGGGATCTTTCGTCGCGTTTCACTCGGTGAAACCTTCGTTACGATTTAATTACTCTGCCTGCATTCGTGATTAGCCTTCGTTTTTCTTTTCTTTTTTCCTTCAATTATCTGTCGTTGCTCGTTAACCCTTTCGATGATGAGCGTTTATTGTGGATGATTATGCGGAATGTTGGGTGTTGGGTTAAATTGGAGATATATGTGCTACTGTGCTGAACAGTTTTGTCGTGAAAAATTGTAATTGGACAGTAGCGCGTGAAATAGTTAGATGAGTTATTAGTTTTAAGTGAAATATTTATTGGTGCGATGTTGAAGTGAGATAGACAGGAAAATTGTTAATTTTAGAATGTCTGTAAGAAATAGTTATTCTCTAAAATTAGAATTAAAATTGTGCCTGCTGTTTAAAAAGAGCAATGTGACAATTCAACGTAGGGCTGTTTTAACCCTTTTTCAAATAGTAAGCAACGTGCATAAACACTATTTTATTAGAGACCCTCAAATCTCAAGCATTATTAGATTATTGTAGAAAAAAAATTGTCGAGTAATTAATAACTTAACGAAAAATTTCAAATTGATTTCCTGACAAATTTACTTTCGTTAATTATGTCACTCTTCTAGCAAACCGACGCCACGACGAACACAGAAAATATTGTAAAAAAGAACAGAGTCATTGATAACTTTTTACCTCAAAAAATTTCAAATCAATTTCCTGACAAATTCTCTTTTGTTAATTATGTCGTTCCTCTAGCAAACCAACGATGCCTCGAATATTGGAAATATTTAAAATGCAGTCACATTGAAAATATTGAAAATATGTAAGCAACGTGTGTTTTGCAATAACATTGTTTACTATTGAAAAAAGTATATGCAATGTAAACTTATCGCATAGAAAATGCTAGCTGAATAAGTTTCTATTTCCACCACACGTCTGCTCGGTACACAGACGACAGCCTCGAAAGGGTTAAATTTGTCAAATTAAATTCACCGTCTCGGTGACATGCCATAAATAGCAAGCAATCTCTCCGCTCATTGGAACCAATAAACGTTCCATTTGTTTAATAGAGTTTCATTACTCGAAGCGAAAAGAGGCTCGTTCGGACGTTTGCCGTCCTCGTAAAGGAAAATCCTGCTTTCGGTCGGAACACTCAATAGACCCCGGTCGTGGAAATCATAAAATCCTGGCCGAGCGTCGCAATTAGGTCGCTGTCCACTTAACCCTGATCCCTTATCGCGATTCGCTTACGAAGATTCCATCTCCCTAATGCCTCTAATTGATTCCCCCGTTGTACCTCGTTTTCACTCTACAGTTATTAGTTTACCATTCGGTTTTTCATACTATCAAATATACTTTACCATCGGTCGATGATAAATCTGTGTACCTGCCTACCCTCGGTCGATGATGAATCTGTGTACCTGCCTACCCTTCGGTTCTATCGCGACTATTGAACACGTGAGAACCTTTATTTAACTCGATTAAATCGATACACCTTGCTGTAACAATATTGGCACAAGCTTGAGTAAACAACGAATAGGAGAATGTTTCGTATGCTTTCCACTTTTGTCCTTAACCCTTTCGCTACTACGAAAGACTGTAAGTAGTCCATTGACGTATAACGTTTTAAAATCAAATTTAAAGTCAAATTTTATGAACGAAATTTATTTTGCTTGTATTTCTGTATTATAGTGGATGATTGAATTATTGTGGTTACTTTGAAATCGTGCGTCGCTTATTTGAAACTTTTTTTAAAGGGTTTTGAAAGTTTTACAAGCTATTTAAAATTTTTATATCTCGCGAATACATCTCAGCATACTTTCAATATTTTTCCCACAGTTTTCTTTTATTTCTGTATGATGGTGTCTTACTGATACAAATTTCTCAGTCAGTTACTGTCTATTGGTTATCATCTTTAATGCATTTCGAGGCTTTAATAATTCCCAAAGCTTTCTTATGGATACGCAATAGTTTTCTGCGCTCTAATCGAGTAACAGAAACTCTACAAACCCCTCTTGACATTTTCACAAATTATCATTCGTTTATTATCTAAAAATTGCATAGAAAAGTAGTGACGTTGTCGAAAAAATTAGAGTCTGCAATATCAAGCGTTTGAAGCACTGTAAATTAGATCATTCTTCGTATAAACGAACAAAAATCTTACCAGCACCCTACAACCCTTCTACATATGCTTTCATTACCTAAAAGTTGCATCAAAAAGTAGTCAAGTTGTCGAAAAAATTCGAGTCTGCAATATCAAGCGTTTGAAGCACTGTAAATTAGATCATTCTTCGTATAAACGAACAAAAATCTTACCAGCACCCTACAACCCTTCTACATATGTTCTCACTATCTAAAAATTGCACGAAAAAGTAGTCAAACTGTGAAAAGAATTAGAATCTGTAATACCAAGCGTTTAAAGCACACGCAGACCAACAAAAATCCTCCCATCGCAGCTTTACAATGCAAACATCCCTCGCAACCCCGCACACAAGATTGTTCCTCGTCAGAGGCGAGCGTAGCGAAAGGGTTAAATAAAGCGGAGTTATTACTAGGCGGCAGCTCGAGAAAGAATCTGTGGAAATCACGAGACGTCTCGACGTCGTTCGTAATTAATCGGCGCGTCTCTCGACCACCATCGTGTAGAAGTACAAGACGCATTTACGCTGGTCGCTCCCTTTCATCCATCTTCAATTCGACGTCTCTCCTCTGCTTTTTCGTCTCCTCTCACAACGTTCGCCTCTGTTCTGTCTCTTCGTGTCCAGGACTTATTCCACCAACTCGTCTCCTGCACCGCGTGGTCCGATTTTTTTTCCACCGAATCGTGGACGAGAGAGAAAAAAAGAAGAGACGACGATGCGTCAATGTGTGCCAGATAGACCCGGGACATCTGGCCTGGTCGTAAACATTCTTGAAGCGTGAAACCGCCCGATACTGTCACGGTGGTCGCGACCAGAAACGAGGTATGAAAAGGGTGGAATAAATGGGGGAAATAGGGAGGGAAAAGTAACGAGAGTGCGAGGATAATAATGGCGGGAGTTTCCACTGTGGAAAAGGCAAGGGGGGAGTAAAGTGGAGAACGAGTAGAAGGAAAAGGAAGAGGAAAAAGGAGACGAGAGTTGGAGAAATAGGGATGGAAAATTAGAGGGGCGGATAAGAGAGAGGTGCAGTGGCACTTAACGCTCGAGAGATGAGTCCGTCGAGTTGAACCAATTCTCACCCGGTGACGTGATCCGTTCCCGTGAACTGTGAACCGACTAATGAATCAGCCAACATTTATAGAAACCATACATAATGCTGTGTACGATGACCAGGCTGTCGTGGCTTTTGACAGATTCCAAGGATTCCTCCGAGCATTGTGGCGATATCGAATTTGCTGCGCTTTTTAGAAGCAGTTGCTACAGGGATCGATGGTACTTTACTTCGCTTTGGTAGATTTGGGTAATAAAACGTTCGTTAAAGGTTCCTCAAATCCCTAACTTTCTTCTGAAGATTCTCTTCTTTTTTCTTTTGTTACGGTTAAGTTCGAATTGATACAAGTAACCTACATTCTTGTTGCACAGTGTTTCGAAGCAAGTCAATATTTGAGTTGCAGGATCACACGAATTTTCAAAGAGATAAATATTTCGGTTATTTATCGGAATTTGCTTATTTACGACTCGAGCAGCTTATTCGAAAAAATTCATCGAGTGGATTATCATATTTGCGATGCACAGCGGTTTCAAACTTTTGATACAGAATATCTTTTCATATTCTCCGACTGTATGCTTCGAATCAAAAATGAGTACACGTGAAATAATTCAACTATAGACTACGCACGAATAACTGTCGCGTTAATGGAGCAACTTGTCGCAAATTCCTCCGATCTCGGTTTGTCTTGTCGGTGAAAAATCGGCTCGTGAAACAGAATAAGTTCCCGTTTCTCGCTTCAAAGTGGTCGTTTAAATCACGGCCACGATATTACAGCCAGTTTATTCTCTGGAAAGCAGAAAATAGTGTACAGTTGAAGCTGCATGATTCCCTCCCCGGTGGATACCCGTTTCTCGAGAACGACGATGATTCAGTCCTTGACACGGAAAATCATGGGAGCAACACTTGGGGGGAAATTTGGTGAAAGAGAGACATTTTTTTTTCTCCTCTCCATTTCGATGTTTTGCTATTGTCTTCTGTTGGCCTATGCATGAAAGTCGAGGTCGTTCATGGCCCCGTTCTATCCACCCCCCGAACCTCGTCTTTTGTGCTTTATACGCGCGGCGATCTCGTTGTTCGCGGGGCTTCAAATATAACCCCGCCAGCCGCCGCTCGCGCTATGGAATCTAAAAGTATCACGGTTGGCTCGTTGTGAATCACCGTGTGCATCGAGCAAACTGCACATAACGGGGCGGGTCTTGAGTCACGTAGACACGTACTCACGCGGCCGCGCGTACGCCAAATAATTAAGGTGCACCCACATTTGTGCCTTCGTTTAATTCCACGCAGCGAAATCATTTTTAGTACGCGAGTTTAATTAATATCGCGTCTGGAGGGAATGTGAAATTTTTTTTAGTTGAAAGGAATTCTGACTGTGATTTGAAATTCTTTAGTAGGAAAAGTACTAATTAAAATTGTATCTGAAGTAAAATTGGTCACACTTAATTTCAATTTCTTTTGGAATATGTCGGCTGTTAAATTTTTCTGTAGCAAGAAAGGAGGGGGAAAGAACAGTATCAAGTTATAGAAAAAGTTATAAAAAAATATCAAATTATCGATCTCTCTGTGACTTGAAAAATTATGTTTATTTCCAAAAGTGAACGAAAGTAAATAGCTGGGAGGAAAGGAAAAGATTCTAAATATTGAAATTTAATCAACCAAGTGTCAAATTATGAATTTACAATTTCATTGAACGTATACACAATTTTTCTCTGTAACTCGAAACTCTTTTATATCGAAAAATAAGCGAGAGTAAGTAACTGGGAGAAAAGGGAGAGATTTGAACTCCCCATGGGCAATCTGGGTCACTAATGACCCAAGCAAAATTTCTCTCTGTATTTCATCGAAATTTTCACATTCATAGAAAAGAAAACATTAAAACGAACAATTGTACAATGTAGCAGAGACTTTAATAAGTGTCCCAGAATTTTTTCAGACTTTTTGCAAGCCAGGAATAGTAAAAAAAATTAATTTCCCTACTCCAGTGTTCAGTATTCAAATTTAATCAATAACTCACAATTCCATCGAACCTGTACACCATTTTCCTCCGTAACTTTGCATTCTTCCCTCCGAAAAGTAGCAACAGCAACGTTTTGCCAGAACTGAGAAAGTAATATCGGTGAATTTCAATGTTTTCGGGCATGTATACGGTTAAACTGTCTCAACTTTATTGCCGGGCGGGGGAAACAAAGGTAAACAGTAAAAGGTAGCTCGAAGCGACGTAAAGAAAAGTGGGAAAGTTGGGCGAAACCCTATAAATGGTCTACCGAAGTCAGGCTCTTTCTTGGAATTCTCAAGATGAATAGAGTCTGCCAGGAGGCAAGAGTGGAACATACGTCGTGTAAAGTACGATGTTGGAAACCCGTAATAGTGCAGAGACGGTAGGAAAAGCGGTGTGTATTTCGAGTGGAACGCGTGTGCACACGCGTCTCGATGGTTTGGCCGCGCGAGGAGAGCCGGGGCTGAAAAGGAATCGCGTATTCACGGTCCACGAGGTTTGCACGAGGCGGGCTACCGTGTGCTGCGTAGACGGCACTGCGCAGACAACTAAACAAAGCTCCCCCAAATGAATACGCGAGAATTTAAAGGGAAGTGCGGCGGATGCGACAATCTTTAGTATTCAACGCGACCGGCGCAAACGTTTAAGAATCCCGCGGCGAAAACCGAGGAAGGACAGCCGCGCACTTTTCATCGGGCACAAACGCCCCGCGTGATCTCCAAATCAAACTTCCTCGCCAGCTTTTCTCGCTCCTGTTCGTTTTTTTTTTTTTTTTCGAAGGCAACAGAAACTAAAATCTTTCGTATGAAAATTATTTTCACGCTGACCTTTGATGAACTTTTTTGAATACTTTTTTGTCAATGGCTCTCTACCCCTTTTTTTTTAGAAATTCTGAAACTATCAGAAACTACACAGAATCTTTCGTATGAAAATTATTTTCACGCTGACCTTTGATGAACTTTTTTGAATACTTTTTTGTCAATGGCTCTCTACCCCTTTTTTTTTAGAAATTCTGAAACTATCAGAAACTACACAGAATCTTTCGTATGAAAATTATTTTCACGCTGACCTTTGATGAACTTTTTTGAATACTTTTTTGTCAATGGCTCTCTACCCCTTTTTTTTTAGAAATTCTGAAACTATCAGAAACTACACAGAATCTTTCGTATGAAAATTATTTTCACGCTGACCTTTGATGAACTTTTTTGAATACTTTTTTGTCAATGGCTCTCTACCCCTTTTTTTTTAGAAATTCTGAAACTATCAGAAACTACACAGAATCTTTCGTATGAAAATTATTTTCACGCTGACCTTTGATGAACTTTTTTGAATACTTTTTTGTCAATGGCTCTCTACCCCTTTTTTTTTTCGAAATTCTGAAACTATCAGAAACTACACAGAATCTTTCGTATGAAAATTATTTTCACGCTGACCTTTGATGAACTTTTTTGAATACTTTTTTGTCAATGGCTCTCTACCCCTTTTTTTTTTCGAAATTCTGAAACTATCAGAAACTACACAGAATCTTTCGTATGAAAATTATTTTCACGCTGACCTTTGATGAACTTTTTTGAATACTTTTTTGTCAATGGCTCTCTACCCCTTTTTTTTTTCGAAATTCTGAAACTATCAGAAACTACACAGAATCTTTCGTATGAAAATTATTTTCACACTGACTTTTCGATGGATTTGACAAATATTTTTTTTAATAAGGTTTTTTATTGACATTTCTTGACGAGGAACATTTTTGGGTAGATACTTTATATCGAAACAGGTGGTACTATGTTAATTTTTCTATATTGTGAGTTGAAGACAGTGTTACAAATTTGAATCAGTACTAGAGCCGAGATTGCTGCTTTTCTGAAATACAAGAATCTTCTTTCTAACAAATAGATATTGTAATTTCCTTGATTTTTTAGCAATTCGTAAACTACTTTGAGACGAAGAATTTCTGAACACATCCAAGTGTCACATAGCTATTGTAATCAATGCGTTACAAGGATTTATCAGTGTAACAACGATAATAAGACCGTTTAGCAAGTTCGGTTAACGATTAACTGAAAATTGTCCGAATGAGACAGTTTCGAATAAAGGAAGTCGGCGATAAATGGCCGAGCAAATACCGGTCTTATGAAAGGGTATTGTGTAATGTGTCATTTCCTCTTCCTGTTAATTCCACGGTTTATTTTATGGTGTGTATAATTGGGGAAAAATTGTAAGTACACACCCAGTGGATTGATTATGGTAGGTGTTACAAGAGTGCAGCTGCCTCTCTCTCTCTATCTCTACCAATGACATCAGCCGCGAGGAAATAGGCATGCCTTCTGGCGTAGTCGCGAATAACTCATCTCTAATTACGTCATTAAGCGTGGGACAGCCGGGCTGCGGAACGTCTTTCGTTTCGGGATTACGCGATCGATTTTACTGGCCAGACGAATGTGCTTCTAACGCGTCTGTGCTTTTATAGACTCCTTTACTCTTCGATTTTCCTGTCTTTTTCTCCATTTTTTCATTGATCACTTATTGTTGGCGCTACATTTTTTCGACTTTGATGAATTGAAGGATTTTTAACGTTACCTTTTTCATCGCGAGGAACTTCAGTTTGTGGTCTGCGTGAACGATAGAAAATGATGACTGTTCTATGTTTAATTTAACCTAACCTAGTTAGGTCAGTTAAATATAGAAGAACCCTATTAAACTTGTACATTTTCTATATTTATATTCTGTATTTTAAACAATTTACATTTAAAAATAGAGCCCAGCCTAACCTAATTAGGTCAGTTATTACTGAAATATAGAACGAACTTGTTAAACTTGGTCTATTCTGTATTTTAAACGGTGAATATTTGAATATCTAATTACATTTGAAAATTGAACCTAACCTAACCTAATTAGGTTAGTTGTTAGTTAAATATAGAATAAACTTATTAAACTCACCCTATATTTCTTTTTTTTAAACAAGAGATATTTCAATATTTAGTTACACTTAAAAATAGTTTCGCAGAAACTTTTAATTTCTCACGAGGAGCAGCGTCTTCCAATTAACAAAAGTCACTATCGACGCAGTCCCACAGGCACACCCACCCCGATATAGCAGAACGAAAAGAAACAACCTAGACAAATATGTGTGACAGCACATATAACCATCAACGAAGTTCCATTAATTTCCAATGCAAGTTGTTCCCCTCGTTAGCGCGTGTGGAG
This sequence comes from Habropoda laboriosa, assembly GCF_001263275.1. NCBI lineage: Eukaryota > Metazoa > Arthropoda > Insecta > Hymenoptera > Apidae > Habropoda > Habropoda laboriosa. The sequence goes on from NW_017100262.1 coordinate 2,920,159, forward strand.
GACGCATATGTAACGTCGACGCGGCTACCGACAAGGCAACAGAGGGGTGAAAAACTGCACGTGCCTCGATTCCCGATTTTTCACCGTTTCACGGATCGCCGATACTTCTTGACGGCCTGGTACTCGTCGCGAATAATATCGCAGACATTTCCTGGCCAAGCCCCATCTCGCGCGATGGTTCTCATCTCATTTCACTCTAACCCTTGTCTCTCCCTGTCTCTCCCTAGTC